>NW_027169506.1:5000-15000 GCF_036898095.1 Palaemon carinicauda
GATTTAAAAAAAATAAATAGGTATAAAAAAAATAATACGATTTGTGTTACTTTCACATATTCTGTATTATATAACATCTTTAGAATTAACGAATACAGAGAAGCTGCATCGTATTCATCATAAGTAAAATCTTTGTATATGGTTGTCTTTGGTCTCTCTTTTAAATCTGGAGGTCATGCATTTTCTCCATAGTATGTAAAGTATCTTGCATATATTGGAATTGAAAGCATCACTCACTAATTGGTCTCTTATTTAATCTATATAGTCCATGTAAGTATCAATCACATAAAATATCTTACATATGTTGAGTTTGGAAATATCAATCAGTTAACCAGTGTTTGCAAAAGAAGATATGATGTTAAAAGTGAAGAGAGAGAGAGAGAGAGAGAGAGAGAGAGGAGAGAGAGAGGAGAGAGAGAGAGAGAGAGGAGAGAGAGAGAGAGAGAGAGAGTGGCTGAATGTTCGGAGAATTCTTAAGGCTGCTATAACGAACCACTTAACGGGAAGCCTAGATTCGCCATCAATATAATGCTAATCCAGATAATCTGTAATTTGAATGATGTCTTCTCCTAGGAAAAGAGAGAATCCTTTTCTTGGTTTCTTGAGACGCTTACTGTATGCTGCAATTGTTTAGATCATGTAGAAATAACCACGCCAAAAAAAAAAAAAAAAAAAAAAAAAAAAATAGGTTTTATGGATTTAGATAGATTCGGTGTTCTATTATTTCAAAACGCAAAATAATATCTCTTTTGTTTACTATATTCTTATCAATAATTAATCAGTATTATTCCCAATATGATAGCTGAACTGGTGAAACTTAAAAAATTTAAACTTCCAGCGAATGATTTTATGTTGAGCAGGCTGACATGTCTTTTTTATAGTTTATTTATAATAAATCTATTATAATTTTGTTACTGTTTTTCCTTGGTGCGATCTTCCAGATTATTATCTTCTTTTGCATAAAGAAAAACGAGGTATTTTCTTTTTTAGTTATAACATCTCGCAATATGATATTTTACATGCGCAGCAAGGAAATCATAATCTTAACATTATTATTAGATTCGTACCTGACTTAAAATTCTTTGATGGCATTGATCCTTGCAAAACTGATTCCAGTATATGTTTTCATAGTTCATTAAGGTAAGTAAAATAGGCAGTAAGAAAGAGAAATAATCTTAAGCAATGAAAAAACCTATTGACATGGAATCTGACTCCATCTTAGCAAATGGTACCTGCAATGTTATGCTTCTGCTTGCAGAAAATTATAACCTTCATACCTTGTAGCAGTTATCGAACTTAAGACGAAATCAGTCTAAAATCTACAATCTCGACAGAAAGACAATTGAGGGTAAAATGCTTGTGGATAAAGAGTATTTATCACGGATTAACCAAGAATACGTATTGGAAGTCTCTTCTCTCTGCTTTGAAAAAGTTGAAGGGTGAAAACGTTTATTAAAGCTCGTTTTGCTATAAAATGAGAAAACGTTGTTATAGAAGCTCCATGGAAAGCTATGATATTTATTCTTTTGCGTATTAAGGCAATCCCATTGCATGAAACATCATTATAAGATAATACCATGTGACTTTAGAGGAACTCCTAGGTTTTATCAGGAGAATGAAAGCAGTATAGATGAACATTATGTGTCTCCTAAGTTTTGAATATTTTCAGTCCATTCGAAAAATTTCTAAGAACAGATCTCAGTTTCATATTACCGTCTCTCTCTCTCTCTCTCTCTCTCTCTCTCTCTCTCTCTCTCTCTCTCTCTCTCTCTCTCTCTCTCTTTTTATATATATATATATATATATATATATATATATATATATATATATATATATATATATATATATATATATATATATATATATATATATATATATATATATATAAATATATATATATATATATATATATATATATATATATATATATATATATATATATATATATATATATATATATATATATATATATATGTGTGTGTGTGTTGCAAATTAAAATGGAGCAGATTTCATAATTTTCTGTTCAGCAAAAATGTGTTTACTACAGGTACTCTTTTTCAACACAGGAACATCCATAAATATACATACAGTTCACTATGTGGAAATTACAAAAATCAAATAGATGACATTGTCATTAATGAAGAGAGAAAGAGGGCTGAGGAATGCCGATATTGGTATTGATCACCAGCTCCTCATTACCACACTGAATTTAAAACTGAAAGCGTCCAACATAAAGGTAGATAAAATACAAGTAAGCTTTTAACCCTGGACAGGTACGATGGGGCGTACGCGACCCCGAGCGTATTTAAAAAACATGTTTTTCTCGCGTGACTCACCCCCGTGACCGAGTTTCTGGGTGATCGACCTGTTCGCCTTCCTACTTTTCTGAGACGCCCCGGGGTCGAGCTCGACCGAATATACCTGAATCAGGTAAGTTACATAATCATCAAAGTTATTACGTAGTAAGAAATTGTTGTAGAATGGTGCAACTTGTATAGGTTATCAGTGGTGGAAAGTCTGGGTGGATGGTTTGGCTACCACGTGCATGAATTTTTTTGTAGCTGAGCTGCCGTATATCACCACGAAGCCCATTTTTCCTCGAATGCTACTTTTTCAGTTTTTTGCATTTTTTGCCTATGTCATTTTTCCGTAAGAAATTTACAAATAGTGTCAACAAACTTTTATTTTTTTAGTGTTGGAAAGTGTGTCTAAATGATCTGGCTACCCATGCACGACATTGTTTTTTGCCTGAGATATATTGGTATGGGATCCATTTTCTATGGAATGCGTATTTCTAATTTTTTTTCTAATTCTTTGCAGTTATCAAAATGGCAAGCAAGAAGTATTCCTTGGGCATTGATGTAATCAATCAACTACTAGAAGAGCTTGATAGTGATGTTGAGGATGGTCTGGATATAGATGACGTCACTGACGATGAGTATTTCGATGTGAGGGAATTGGAGCAAGAGGTGAGGGAGGAAGAAGAGAAGGCAGATGATCCAGAAATTGTCGCCTTAGGGAATGGGGATGGCAAAGACGATGATGATGAGGGGGAGGTAGTGAGGGTTGGGGGTTCTGCTTCTGTTGTTGTGACAGTCAGCACAACAACAACAACTTCCCCTAATCCATCAACATCAAGTGGACAGCCCGCAGCACCGGTACGTCGCCTCACCCCAGTGGAGGAGAGGAGCACGAAGAGGAGAAGGGGGTGAACTATCACCCAGATACAATCTGATTCCATTCAAAGTCGTGATGGTACTCTCTGGCATAAAACCCAAATCCCACCCTCCCCCATATACTCACACCACGGATTGAGCCTGGAGGTCCCACCTCTGTCACGTTGGGTGTGAAGAAAATGTCCGACATTTTCTCGCTCTTTTTGGACGACTGCATGTTAGCCAATATTGTTCTGCGTTCTAATGAACGCCTTGCCATTTTGAGAAGTAATTACCATCAAATGGGCAACGTTGCCCTTAGGGACATTGACCTGAGGGAACTGAAGGCGTTTATTGGAATTCTAATAATGTCGGCAGTGGGCAGTGCGGTGTGACAACCATGCACCGACTTGTGACATGTTGGACATCACAGAGGGAAATCCTTTGTATAGGTGTACAATGAACGAGCGTCGTTTTACCCTGTTGGTGATGGTTCTTCGCTTCGATGATTCGGCCACCAGAGCAGAGAGGGTGAAAAAGGATCGCCTTGCTCCCATTAGGAAAGTCTTCGACCTCGTGGTGGCCAATTGTCGAAGCAATTATAGCCCCGGGCCCCATCTTACTGTTGATGAACAGCTTGTCCCTTTTCGGGGTCGCTGTTCATTCAAGATGTATATCCCCAAGAAACCTGCTAAGTAAAAATAATTTTATTTTATATTTGCACATGTAATTATTGTTTTGTATTTATAATTTTTTTATTTATTATATTTATATATATATATATATATATATATATATATATATATATATATATATATATATATCTATACATATATATATATATATATATATATATATATATATATATATATATATATATATATATATATATATATATATATATATATATATATATATATATATATATATATATGTATAGATATATATATATGTATATATATATATATATATATATATATATATATATATATATATATATATATATATATATATAAATTGTTTATTTATATATATATATATATATATATATATATATATATATATATATATATATATATATATATATATATATATATATATATATATATATATATATATATATATATATATATATATATATATATATTGTGAAGTAGAGAACTTGAGTCAATCATGCTGATCCTGATGAGAACTTTGTAGATTTTGTGAATGCAGCCGATCTATTTTCCTGTAAATATTATACCATTGAAACTTTTAATGATTCTCTCCCTGATCATATGCGTCAATGCCTTTCGCTAATAAGCCTTAACATTAGAAGTTTTAAGAAAAATAACGACGAATTTATTGGTTATTTGAAAAATTGCAATCATGAATTTGACATTATAGTGCTAACTGAAACTTGGGCTAAGCAAGAAACACATTGCATGAATTCACTTCCAGGGTATAATGCTTTTCATAATTATCGTGAGGGCCGGAGGGGCGGTGGTGTGAGCATTTTTGTTAAAGATTCACTTTTGTTTAAACCTCTCGATGAGTTAAGCATATCTACAGATAATTTTGAAAGTGCCGGGGCAACAGTTTCTGTTCCCAATTCCTCTCATTCTGCTATTATCTTAGGTATATACAGGCGTCCAGGAGGTGACGAAAATATGTTTTTCAACTCGCTAGAGGCGGTACTAAGAAGTCCAGGTATCTCTTCTGGGAATACTGTTGTCACAGGGGATTTTAACATCTGCCTAATGAGGGAAGGGGAAAGCGAGACCACACGGAGACTGGTCAACACAATGCGGTCTTTCGAATACCGACCATCAATAACTAGGCCTACCATGATCGGGTCAAATGACTCTCTTTCCTGTATTGATCACATTTGGGCCAATAATAACCTCGTTAGTAACTCTGGGATATTTTTAGCTGATATCACTGATCATTTCCCAATTTTCTGTAGCCTTTTATTGCCTGCACTAAGCAGCATGAATGACAAAATAAGAATTCAATTTAGAGACATGAACCAAATTAATGATAGAAAATTTACAGAACTACTCCGGGGTAGAGACTGGTCAGCAGAATATGGTCACGCCTCCTTAAATCCTCACGTAGGTGTATCCTTTTTCAGTGACAAGATTGACAGTTTCTTCAATGAGTGTTTTCCCCTAAAAACAAAATTTGTTAGTGTTAAAAGATTGATGAATAGGTGGATTTCCAAAGGACTTCTTAAATCAATTAATATTAAACATAATCTGTACCGAAGAATGAAATTGGGTAATTATAGTAGCCAACAGTACAATAACTATTGTAATCTGTTATGTACATTAATACGCAAGGCAAAGAAAAACTATTTTGAGAGTACTTTTGACCAACTCCGTAGAGATGCCAAAAAATCTTGGGACTTAATCAACTCGTCACTAAGGCCGGGCAGAAAAAAGAGTAGCTCACTCAGAAAACTGATTCGAAACGGGGAAACCATTACTGACACTAAACAAATTGCAAATGCTTTTAATCTTCATTTCTCTACAATAGGCGTTACTCTAAGGGATGCTTTACCTCAAAATATTAACTTAGATTTCCGTACCTATTTGCCTCCCTCAAATCAGCAGTCTATTTTTTTTTACCCCTTCATCTCCATTTGAAGTGATGAACATTATAAAAAAACTGAAAAACAAAAAAGCAAATATTCATTCTCCTCCTACAAGATTATATAAGAACAATGCTAACCTACTTGCCTTTCCTATATCTATGCTATTCAACCGTTGTTTAGATGCTGGTATTTATCTTGACATTTTGAAAATTGCATGTGTGACTGTTACACAAATCTGGTGATATATCAGATGTTAATAACTATAGACCAATTAGCTGCCTTCCTTTGTTGAATAAAATATTTGAAAAACTATTGTATAGTCGACTTTACTCTTTCTTCAATAGTTGTAACATTTTCTCTACGTGTCAGTATGGTTTCTTACGAGGCGTAAGTACTAGTGATGCCGTTCATGACCTCCTTGAAAATATCTATAATGCAATGAATAAAAATAAATACCTTGGTGCGGTTTTTTTGGATTTGAGCAAAGCCTTTGATACTGTGTCTCATGATATACTACTTTAAAAACTGGAACATTATGGTATACGAGGCAATGCACTACTCTTACTCCAATCCTACCTGACAAATCGAAAACAATTTGTCACGCTCGATGGTCATCTTTCAGAGATTATGGATGTCAAAATAGGTGTCCCTCAGGGATCAGTCTTGGGACCGTTATTTTTCCTCATCTATATTAATGATTTGCCTCGTTCAGTTGGCAGATTAAACTCCATACTTTTTGCCGATGACACCACGCTCCATCTTTGTCATAAAAATATTTATTCTCTTTGTAATTCTTTAACTGCTAACTTAAATAATGTTAAAAATTGGTTACTATCGAATAAATTGACCCTAAATGAGAGAAAAACATATTTCATAATATTTTCTTTGCGCAAAGTTCCCGGTAACATAAGAGTTGCAATAGGAAATCACACTCTTGACCAGAAATCCAGTGGAAAATTTTTAGGAGTAATGTTTGACAATAAATTAACCTTCAGTAAGCATGTGGATATGATAGTCAATAAAATTTCCAAAGTTACAGGTATCATATATAGGCTGAAGGATTATTTCCCGCTATATATATTAAAGCAACTCTACCACTCTTTAATATCTCCTCATCTAAATTACTGCATTACAGCGTGGGGGAGTTGCAGTAGAAACGTCCTGCAACCGCTAATCATTATGCAAAAAAAACTGGTGAGAATAATAACTTCGAGTGATTATTTAGCTCATACATCACCTCTATTCCGGTCTCTCTCGATTCTGAAGTTGGAGGACACCTACAAACTCTCCTTAATGAATTTGATGTTTCAAACACTTTCGCTGCATAAATATCCATCCATTAGACAAAAAATAATTCAGGTACAATCAGCACACCAATATGGAACAAGAGACTCTAACTTAACTCTTCCCTTCGTACGTGTAAAGAAATGTGAACAGTTTCATCTCTATCAGGGAGTTAAACAATGGAATACTCTGCCTGCTTATCTTAAGGCATTGCTTAGCATTCGATCTTTTAAAAAATCATATACTAATATGTTATTATCTGTGTACTAAGTTTTATTAGTTGATATTTCTTCATGACCTAACCATTAATGCAATAATGTTCTTAATTCTTATATTGTTTATTGCTTGTATACATTTGTAATTCTAGCATTTCTACCATATCAATGTTTAATTTCAAAATTTGCACTAATTATTATTCCGCCCTTCTTTATTATACTTTATTATACGAATGTACAATTCCATTTATTTTTAGGCTGAAAATCTCATTTATATGTGTCTATGTGTATATGTGTATGTATATGTACATGTGTGTATATGTATGCATATGTATATACTTGTGTATATGTATATGTACATTTAGTTTATTTTTATCAATATTACTTTTTATAATTTTTTTTAATTGAAGATATTATTTTATTTGTATTATTGCCCGAAGAGCTCTGCTCCACATGGGCTTAGACCGAATCTTTTTTTGTAAATATTTTGTATGTAAATATGTTTTTGTCCAATAAACATTATTATTATTATTATTATTATTATTATTATTATTATTATTATTATTATTATTATTATTATTATTATTATTATTATATATGATTTATGTGTCTAAAATATAATATATCATCTATTCTATCTCTGTCTATCTGTATCTATCTATAACTTTGCTACTTATTTATCTGATAATTTCTCTTTCGTATTTGTAAATAATGTTTTTGTGTAATTTTTATTATTATTATCATTATTATTATTATTATTATTATTATTATTATTATTATTATTATTATTATTATTATTATTATTATTATTATTATTATTATTATTATTATAATCTTCACTATAATAATTATCACTGATAAAATTATCTGGTAATTTCTCTTTCGTATTTGTAAATGTTTTTCTTATGTATTTATTATTATTATTATTATTATTATTATTATTATTATTATTATTATTATTATTATTATTATTATTATTATTAATATTATTATTATCATATTTATTAGTAATATAATTGTATATTGTGTTATTTTTGTTATTTGTTATCTTTTTACCTTTATTAGTTACTAATTCCATTTCTCTTCCTCTAGGTATGGTATCAAGGTTGTATTGGTGTGTGATTCCGATTCTCATTACATGTTTAATGGCCTTGCCTACTTGGGGAAGGACACGGTCAAGATACCAAGGGGAGCGACGCTTGGAGAAGTTTATATGTCTGATCTTGTGTCACCTTTTCAGCCAAGTGGCCGCAGAGTGACGACGGATAACTTCTTTGCGACGCTACCGCTCACTTTGTCACTCTTGGATAAGGACATGCATTTGTGTGGCACCATTCGCCAAAAGTCTTATATTCCTAAGGAACTTATGGAGAAGGTGCTTCCCCCAAAGGACTCAGTGGCAGTGTTCATTTACGAACACAATCTAACTCTATAGTGTCAGCAAATTACTAGGACTAAGAAAGTGATGATGTTGAGTTCCCTGCATCATGATCCGTCCGAGGTCGAAAAAAGGAAGACGGACAGTCAGATGTTTTATAATGCGACCAAGGGAGGTGTAGATACATTCGACCAGATGTGTTCTATATCTAATTGTGTTCGTAAGTCACGACGCTGGCTTCTGAGTCTCTTCTACGGGATATTGAATATAATAATGGTCAATTCTTATATTCTCTATACGTACATGCCCTTCGCCAAGACAATGCCAAGGCGAACCTTCCTAAAGGAGATCGCCACCGAGTTGTGTGCTCCCCAGGAAATACATCGGTATTACACGTCACGCAAGTTGTCGAAGGGACTCCGTCAACTCATGGTGGATACCTTCAAGATTCCTGAGGCGGAACCAAGACCTCAAATTGCCTGTGGCCACATCAAGCTTCCTAAAAGGATTCGCTGTCACAGCTGCCCACCTAAGAACGACCGCAAGACAAACACTGCGTGTTTCCGCTGCAGGAGTCATGTTTGCCTGACGCATCAAACTGTCTTGTGTCCAAGGTGTACCTTAGAGTTATAGGTAAGTTACAACATGAATTTTTTTTTCACTTCTTGTTTGCTTGAATATCAATCCAATTTTTTTTAGCTAAAATATATTGCTTTACATTTTTATGTTTTTTTTTTCGAATTTATTTCCCTTCAGATTTTTTTGGGGGTCAAAATTCTAATTTTATAGTCGTAAAATAATCGTCAATCATCCAGCAACCCACCATAAAATTTCTATGCATATCCAAGAATAATTAGATTAGTAAATAACACCTTGAAATTGACATACCCTTCCTACATTTCAGGTGGTAGATTAGGTAGTCGGAGTTGGTGTGGTTTGCGGCCATTTTGTGGACATATCCGAAGCGTAAGTTGCCATATCTCTATATATTCCTGTTTCCTTTAGAATTTGTGACATTTTGGTATATTTTTACCTGCATAAATATCATATATATTAAATGTAAGTCTTTTTATACGAAATTTTAATGGTGACACTAAGTAATCAGAAAATTACCTTTAGATATGGCCCCTGATATAACAGTAATTTACAAAATAATGAAGATTTTTTTTACATATTTCTATTTTAGGATAACATATGTTTATTCCATAAAAAAATTAGCCACATCCTATTTCATTTGGGTACCCAAAAAAATTCATGAAATTTTGACTAATTTTTTTGGCCAAGAAAAGTTACCCTTTATTTCTCATTTCAGATCTTCACCTCTATGGGTCAGATCACTTCCCAGTTACCACAAGATGTTTCTTGAACATTGAGGAATTTTTTCTTAAAGGGA
>NW_027169506.1:20000-37434 GCF_036898095.1 Palaemon carinicauda
CTTAATGCTCAGTACATTTCCAATAAAATAAATGTTGGCGAATAAGACGCAGAGTTCACTATGAACTAGTTTATTAAAATTTAATAAAAATACATACCAGATCAACATTTATAAAATTTATAAAATGTCGACGATATCCGTTAAAGCATAAAGAAAACAGTCAACAGAAAATATTGTTTCGTCTACAAGAAACAGATTTGCCACTTCAATCAAATCATATAATAATGATACAGTCTGTATTACTGTTTATTTACACTAGCGTAATAAACGCTTGGCACAAGTGTCCGTATTAAGCTATAGTTCACCGACGATAATGGAACAGTTCTTAAGGACACTTTTGTGGCCTATCGCTCAGTGTGTAGTAACATACAGTGACTATACACGCACCCTTTTAATCAATCGTCCCAAATTAATTACACTGTTCCTCGCAGATTTAAAACAGAAGGTTAAAGAATTGTACCTGTTGCTACCACAGATTACTTGAGTTGCTCCACTTGCTTTGCATAGTGTATAAGGAACACCTTGGATGACTACCAGCCGGTGTACGAACAAAGATGTTCAAAGTCCATATAATTAAATAAATTTTATGGAAGAGGCAACTTTCCTCGGATCATGACTTGCGGGTGTAGTGTCTGGATCCGTTCTGCGAATAACACGGGTGAGTTTCGCCCTCTGAACCTAAGGTTTCTCCTCTGAACAGCTGTCCTCCTATAAAGTCTGAAGTTCTATGAAGATAGACCTTTAGGCACTCCACTGGACATAGAGATACATCTTCCTTCAGAGGGCAGATTCTCTAGGGACCCCACCTGTTGGTGGGTAGCTTGTTCTTGGTAAGAAACGTTGGGTCTGGAAATAGATTCAGTTTTCCCTCCAAGGACTGGACGTGACCTTCCTCTCTGAGAGACCCAATATTTCACTAACTCTGGCCCCCAAAGCGAGTACAAGCAGAAATACTGAAGCCTCATAATGTCTTCTGGTTTCCTCCAAAAGTCTGAACTGACTTTTAACACCGAATCTTTTTCTCATCGTTAAGGAGAGAAAATCATGAGATGTAGGTTCCGTGTTTTCTGTGATGAGGTGAAGACAGTCGACTTCTGTACTCTCTGAGACAGGGATGGATCCGGTAGCGGTACGAATTTTAGTCGTAGTTCCAATGCCAGAGGGAACCATACGCTATTTGGCCACTTGTGGGCCACTATTGCTGCTTTCCCTTTGAAGGATCTCAGCTTATCGAGGACCTTCAAAAAGATAGATACTGGACCATCTGTTCCAGTCCAGGGACATAGCGTCCGCTGCCTCCACTAGCGGATCCTCGTATGGGGACACAAAGCGATCAATTTTCTTGTTGTCTTTCATCGCAAAGAGGTCTGTCTGCAGCTCTGGGACTTGACTCGAGATGAAGGAGACCGATCCTGCGTTAAGGGACCATTCTGACTCTATAGGTGTAAACCTGGATAGAGCGTCCGGTGTCACATTACGGAACCCTTGAATGTAAACTGCTGACAGGTGCCATTCCTTCCTTTCCGCCAAACGGAATATGGGCAACATCACTTGGTTGATTTGAGGTGACCTCGACCCATGTCGATTCAGGCATCTTACTATCACCTTGCTGTCTAGAACCAGTCTTATGTGGGTCGAGTGGCGAGGAGATACTTTCTTTAGTGTCAGAAGTACTGCCATGGCTTCTAGAAAGTTGATGTGAAATGACTTGAAAAGATTGGACCAAGCTCCTTGGACTCTCTTCTGATTAGAGTGACCTCCCCAGCCTTCCTTTGAAGCGTCTGTGTGGATAGTCACTGACGGTGGATGGTCACTGATGGGGGAGGAGGTTGAAGAAGTATTGATTTCATTAATTGCTTAGCATTGGACCACAGCTTGAGAAGCGTTTGCAGTCGAGTCGTTAGTGGTCTCATTAGATCTCTTCGCGTGTTTGATGCATATCTTCTCTAGACTCCTGTTGCATCCTTTAGCTGTGCTCTTAGCACTGGATCTGTTATCGAAGCAAACTGTAGAGAGCCCAGAACTCTCTCCTATTCGCGTCTTGATATACGTTTGGATTTCAATAGTCTCTTGACAGATCCTGCTATTTCTTTCCTCTTCTTCCCAAGAATGGAGGGTCAATGTGACTCCAAATTCCAGTGGATTCCCAACCACTAAAATTTTTGAGCTGGAGAAAGTCGAGACTTTTTTATGTTGATCTTGAATCCCAGATGTCCCAGGAACTGGATCACTATCTTAGAAGCTTGCATGCATTTTGTCCTGGATGCTGCCCACACCAGCCAGTCGTCCAAGTAGGCTACTACTTGGACCCCCTTTAGGCGTAATTGATGGACGGCTGCGTTCGCAAGCTTCGTGAAAATCCTTGGGGCTATGTTTATCCCGAAAGGCATGGCTCTGAAGGCATAAAGTTTCCTATGTAACTTGAAGCCTATGTAGGAGGAGAGGTGACGATTAATTAGAACGTGCCAATAAGCGTCAGATAAGTCTATAGAGACGGTATATACCCTTTTGGGCAATAGGGTTCTTATGTGTTGAAGTGTGAGCATTCTGAACTTGTAGTTCACTATGAACTTGTTGAGTGGTGAAAAGTCTAGAATGACTGAGTTTTTCTGAGTCCTTCTTTGGAACACAAAACAACCTTCCTTGGAATTTGATGGACTTAACTTTCTGGATTACTCTTTTGTCTAAGAGCTCTCGGACAAATTCTTCCAGAACGGGGGTTGAGTGTTGGGAGAATTGAGGAAATTGAGGTGGAGGACTACTCCAGCTCCAACCTAGTCCATTCTTTATTAGGCTCTGGGCCCAGGGATCGTAGGTCCAGCGATCCTTAAATAGTTGTAGTCTCCCTCCTACTGGAAGCATCTCACTTCTGCTGTTGTGGACCTGAGGCCTTGCCTCCTTGACCGCGTCCTACCCTGGATCCCCTTCCCCTTGAAGGGCATCTAGAAGAACCTCTGGCTGTTCCTCTACCTTTCGAACAAAAGGAAGAAGTCTGCCTTTCGAAGGCTGGGTTAAAAACTGGCGACTGTGTCGCCACTTGTTGAGGTACAAGCTGGTACGTGGTTGGAGGTTGTGCCACTATCTGAGGCACCACCGTCACAGGAAGTTGTTGTTGTTGCTGTCGGTAGGGTTTAGCCGGCCGAGAGGATGGCCTGGGCCTTTTTGTCTTCTTCTTGGGTTGGGGACCTTCATCTGGAGAAGACTTTCTCTTAAGATCTAAGCCCCACTCTTTGAGAAGGTTCCTATTCTCCGTGGTGGCCTTATCTACTACCTCTCTAACCACTTCGTTGGGAAAGAGGTCCTTACCCTAGATACGAGAGGAAATCAGTTTCCTCAGTTCATTCCTCACCGCAGCCAAGGTGAACACGAACTCTCTACAGGCTCTCCTAGCTTTAATAAAGCTATAGAGATCCTTTGTAACTGTGGCCAGATGGATTTTGGCCACTACCATGAACATATCCTGGTTCTTGGGGTCACTTGCCATCGTTTCTAACGTCGTTTGCAACGACATCGATTCCGCAAGTCTTTCCTTCGTCTCTTGCTCTCTGCGCAAGAGAACCTCCGACAGCTTTGGAAGTTCCTCACCAAACTGACGTTCAGCAATATCAGCTTCCAGCTTCTCGCCTGAGAAGGTAAGGTGGACGTCCTTCCAGTCTACTTGGTCCAAGGGCAAGGTCAGACATAACAGCTTGCACTCCTCCAAGTAGGGGCATGGTTTCCCTTCCTCCACCGCCTTTAAGGCTGCCTTATATCCTTTTTCCATGAAGGGAAAGGCTCTGGTTGGAGAAGCTACAAAGGAGGGAAGCTTCTTACTCAAGGCTGGCACCTTTGAGTTCGTGAAGCCCCTCTCTTTCACCGAGCTTGCTAGTAACGCCTGTGCTTTACTATGGTCAAGAACTATGACCTCCTTTAGTTCCGTCTCCTCCTTTGAGGCTGGCTCCTTCCTAAGACGGACAGAGCAGTCCGGGTAAGAATCTTTGTTGGGCCAAAATTCCTCCTCTTCCAGGGGAGTCGCTCCCAACTTTTCTGAAATAACGATCTTCCCGGTTGTCATTGGCATGTATTCGGCATACCTCCAAGGATTGGTATCCGCGCACAAAGGAAGATCCTTCACGTTGAGTCGCTTCTGGGGCCCACGTGATGCTGCTAGTCTACATATCGCCAATTTCATTGCAGCTTCCTTCTCATCATTCTTCTTTTGAATTTGTTGAATCATTTCAACAATAGAGGAAAGAGTCCTTCCCAGTTCATCTGGGATAGCAGATGATGTAGAGGGAACAGGTTCTGGGTCCGGAACCGATGTAACCGACACCTCGTCGATTTCTTCCTCTTCTACTTCAGGAGCCTAGGACAGCTCCTCCTCCTGACCTTTTCCTAGAAGGTCCTTCTCTGTAGAATCCGACACCTCCGACATCTTATCGTCCAATTGGATGTCTTGAAGGGCGGCAGAGACTTCAGAATCTACTGGATTCTGGGCAGTTGGTATCTTCACCTGAGGCTGAGGAATGACTGCATCAGCCTATGCTTTAGGGAAAAGGTAGGCCCTCATCTTCTCATTTGGAATGTAGGGCCCTGAGGTGTTTTTCTGAAAACCCCTCACCCAGGTTCGTAACTTTTCCCTGGCAACATACCTTTACTCCGTCGAATTAGGGGTGTCAAATGCCTCGGTAATCAGGTTAGAACATACTGTACAAATTTGAGGGTCACAATACCGGAGATTACCTCTGGAGGCTGAGCATGCTGCGTGCCTCCTGCAAAACTGATGTCCACAGAAGTTCTTACTGCGCACATTGCAGAATACACTCCCGCACTTCGGATGGTCCTCCTGTAAAGAGAAGAAAAATCCATGAGTATCAAGTGAAGGCTTTTCACTTATATTAGAACATGTAGCTTCCACAGTAAAGCTATAAAAGAAGGAAGGAAAGACACATACTTGTATTTCCTGTCCAGCCAATTGCTGTAACCTTCCAAGATATTAAAACTAAGGTTAATTTTATTCTAGAATACCTTATGTAATTTTCTAAATGGAAATTTAAGGTGTAGCTCACACCTTGAAAGAAAGTTTTAATATACGGGATAGAATGAATACAGAAAGAACTCACTTTCTATATATTGTACGTACGGTCTCAACAAAAGGCTATAGAAGATAACATTAAGTATGTTGGAAGAACTTTAGTGTTACAACAAACTCTGTACTGTAGTTTTATTAATGCAGTGTGTACTACACTACAAATATAACAACTACTGTACATCGCATACTGCTGTGCCGGCGCACGTGCCGGTCGGCATTTACCCCTGTAGAGTTCAAAGATA
Organism: Palaemon carinicauda; assembly: GCF_036898095.1. Taxonomy (NCBI): domain Eukaryota; kingdom Metazoa; phylum Arthropoda; class Malacostraca; order Decapoda; family Palaemonidae; genus Palaemon; species Palaemon carinicauda. The sequence continues at coordinate 25,314 of NW_027169506.1, forward strand.
TACTACCATTAACTAATAGGCAGCAGGTCACTGCCGGCCGCTAATTGTAGATTTCGGGATGTGTTTCCACTGCCGGCCGGCAAAGGTAGCAATACCCATGTCTGCCGACAGTGGCTAAGAACCAGAGAACCTCCACCTGCCCGGCTGTTGTCTGTTAAGCCGGCAGCCTGGGTAGATGTACAAAACACTAGTAAGAGAAACAGTATGGATGTAAGGTTATAAGGCAGCATTGCCATACGACCTTCCATCCAGAAAGAGTGAACATTTGGAAAGGAAGAATGTAGCATTCAGGCTTCCAAGAAATCCATTGCCTGCCGAACTCTACCGGTAGACATGGAAGAGAGACCAAGGGAGGTCTGGGGTTCACTTTGCAAAAGAAAAAGTGTCTCTGCTGGCCGGCAGATAGCTGAGCCGGTCCTCTATCGTAACATACACTAGGTACGGAAGTAGGACTACGGCCAAAAGAAAGAAAGAGAGGGGGGGGAAAGGGATAAGGGTCCTATAAACTTCGTTCTAGTAAGAGACACACTCAGCAATTAGGGAAGCTCATCCTAACCTAGAGTGGCCTATTAGGGAGTAAGACAGGCAATACTTGCTATCCTCCTCCAAACCAGAACAAAGTTAGGTGTAGTTATTTCGCCAGGCAACGGAGAAACCTCATTCTCTAGCCCGAGAAAAACAACACAGGTCAGTCTGCTAGACCACTAGAGGAACAGAATCCTTCTGACGTGGACTAAGGAAGCAGAGCTTCCTGTGTCCGCACCTAACCTAGCAAAGGAAACTCATTCTCTATGCTAGGAAGATGCAGACCACAGACTAGAAACTCTGATGTTCTGCCCCAACCAAAATAACCAGTCACTCCGGTTATCAGGTCAGGACAGACATATCCTAGTATAGTTATACCTGAATATCAATCAGATAGAACCGCTAGGATTGAGCCTAAGGCTTACTCAGAGGGAGAGGGATTGAACTCAGTCTCCGGAGGAGAAAAGAACAATCAGGGATGTGCGAAAATATACTACAGTACCATAGGCTACTAGCCTAGGAGCGGTGAGAATCACTGAAACTCTCTCGTATACAATCTTGGAAAAGAAAATTCAACAATATCTTACATGTATAAAATATTTGCCTATAGCTTTAATAAGATAACACTCAGAAAACTTATATCATGCATGAAAGTACTAGGGCCAGACGTCTAGGCTACTAAGCTTCGCGAAGGGCAAGATCGGTCACCTAAATCGCCGAACTAAAAACTAACGGCATCATATAAGAATTACTAGAGGAGCTTAATAGCTAGATTATTAAAGCATAAAAACCTGGATCGTCGCTCTGGCTAACTAAATTTCCCATAAATAACGAGCGATAGCATCCAGGATGCCTCCGGTAGGCAACAGCTCTTGTTTACGTTAAAATCACTTTGATTTATTTCAAAATGACAAGAGCTTACATTTATACAAAGTAAAGATAATATTCACCTTTCCAGAGGCAGAAGAGGCCGAAGAAGGCATCATAATGTTGAATTATATCCAAAATAAAAAGAAAACACAAGGGAAAAAACCGAGTAGTAGAGTTACACGAAAAGGAATAAAGAGGGCGCTACTGCCTTCATCAGATACGCACTGGCAACGGAATAGGGGAGATTCCATATGAGCGGCTCTCTTTTCATTCTTGTTTAAGATTCTTGTCACTGTAACTCCTTAAAGCATTAAGACTATTCGGGGTGAAGATAGCTATGTGACGTGTCAAGAATACATCCTCTGATATTATGCGATATCCCTGTTAGATTTATTTAGGGATATTCGCTCCAGGAGTTAGAATTCTGAATGCCTTAAGGTAAAATTCTCTGGGAATATCACTGTAGTCAAATATACCCTAGGAAGCTACCTTTTAGGAACTTCCATCAGGACGACATGGCCTGAGCCCAAATATATATATATATATGTATATATATATATATATATATATATATATATATATATATATATATATATATATATATATATATATATATATATATATATATATATAAAATATTTATATATAGATAGATAGATAAATAGATATATATATATATATATATATATATATATATATATATATATATATATATATATATATATATATATATATATATATATATATATATATATATATATATATATATATATATATATATATATATATATATATATATATATATATATATATATATATATATATATATATATATATATATATATGAGAGAATATCTACACAACATCGTGTTCAAATAGAAATAAATTGTACCTCACTCTTGGGATCGAACGCTGGCCCCTTCTAATGGAAGGCCATAAAAGAAGTTGGAACCTAACTGCTACCCAGCAGTTCAGGATTTACCTGGCGAGACATCAGTCTCTTACCAGCGAGTTTTCCCCGACTTCCCGGCCCACTACGTGACACAATTAGTAGCAATTCATTCAAATTACCCCTAATGAGTCAATATGGATAAATATCAACACAATATCGTGTTCAAATAGAAATAAATTTTCACCTCATACTTGGGATCGAACGCTGGCCCCTTTTATGGGCTCTCTAGCATGGTTGGTTTCGACCTGGCCTTTCATTAGAAGGGGCCAGCGTTCCATCCCAAGTATGAGGTAGAAATTTATTTATATATATATATATATATATATATATATATATATATATATATATATATATATATATATATATATATATATATATATATATATGTATATATATATATATGTATTTATATATACATATACATATATATATATATATATATATATATATATATATATATATATATATATATATATATATATGTATTTATATATACAAATACATATATATGTATACATATATATACAGTATATATATATATATATATATATATATATATATATATATATATATATATATATATATATATATATGTATATATATATATATATATATATATATATATATATATATATATATATATATATATATATATATATATATATATATATTTATATATACAAATACATATATATATATATATATATATATATATATATATATATATATATATATATATATATATATATATATATATATATATATATATACATATACAGTATATATATATATATATATATATATATATATATATATATATATATATATATATATATATATATATATATATATATATATATATATATATATGTATGTGTCTGTGTTAGTGTGTATGTGTACGTGTGTTTATATAGATGCTGTTAATTTGAAGAGGAAAATAGATCTGGATGGAAAATTAGATTATTTTAGTGTTCCAATGTTGGTAAAAGCATAAGCGCTCCCAACTTTTACCATTAACAAAATTCTCTTAAAAGCCTCCACCATTACACTACGAGGAACTTTGTTTTTCATCGTAAAAGAAAACAAAATCTTTTTAGTTTTCAACCAATATGATATTCGGTTATTACCAAAGCAAAACTTGATAAGACATAATTTGTTTCACAGTTAATGAGAAGGAATAGAAATACAACTTATAGTTCAATATGAATCCTCGGAAAGTTTAAGAGATGGTAAAGTATTTATTAAATTCATATAGTATAAACATCTTTATAATTAACCTTTTTGAATAATTACAAACATAATATATATATATATATATATATATATATATATATATATATATATATATATATATATATATATATATATATATATATATATATATATATATATATATATATATATAATATATATATATTTATATATATATATATATATATATATATATATATATATATATATATATATATATATATATATATATATATATATATATATATATATATATAATGATCATAAACTTGTTTGCTGGGATTTGCTAAATCGTACTTAAATTTTTTTCTACATTTGACCACATATAAATGTTTGAGTGTTTAACGTCATACTCAAGTATAAGATGTACATGATAATCATATTTTAATATGGCTGTTCAAGATATCAATTTTGTTGATAAAATACATGTATTTTTTTTTTCAAATCAAGGTTACGAATAAGAGAACCATGGAATATATAATCTTTATCTGGTACACTCATTCACACCAAACAAAAACCGCACGAATAGAAATCCGATAGAAGTCAGTCATTATCATTCTGAGATAGTTTCTAGGAAAGGCAATGAACTTGTATAAGACGTTGCTTCAAGTTAAGAAGCAAAAAACACACGTTGCCGTTATGAGAAACCCATTCCGAGTTTTAGGGGGCATTTAAAGATGAGACATAATATCAGTGTCTACTCAGTCTTCCGTAATCCTTTTGTCTCTTCTGGGAAAATTACCGAGTTGAAAACGTGTCGAAGCGGTATTTTATGGTCCTAGGAATTTCAGCCAAGAAAGAATATAAATGTCAATAAAAGCAATTAGATTTCAAATCGATCTCCTTGATGAAGAAATTTTGACTTTTTTATGAATCAACCGATATCAGTTATATTTACTGATTATTTGTATAAAGAGGCATTTATAACTATATAGGAGTTAGAGCTTTTTGTCAATAAGTTATTTTTTCCTATTCAAATATCTTTCAAACAATACTATCATCCTCATAATGATATTGTCTTTTTATTTTCCTTCGAAGTAACAATAGGATGTTCTTTAATTTCTTTATATATCTCATATTAGGATTTGTGAAAATAATCTGTAAATAAACCTATTTCAAATGATGTGAGAGGAATTACACTTGTACCTTTAATATTGTCATAACATCTAACTTGGATGTTTAAGTTAATGTATTTCTACCGAGGAAAACATTTTGTTGTAAGTAAACAACAAACTTCTGGTATCATTGCGGAAGTTTTGATGTTTGCAGAATAGAAAGTAATATTTTCATGCGTGGCCTTAAGTATATTTTATAAACTTATTATATATATATATATATATATATATATATATATATATATATATATATATATATATATATATATATATATATATATATATATATATATATATATATATATATATATATATATATATATATATATATATATATATATATATATATAAATGTAGGAGAAACATTATTTACGTTGATTAATAAATTATTTCATGGAATGTAATTACCATTTTTATTATCTTTTTCTATTATTATTGATATTATCATTATTATTATTATTATTATTATTTTTATTATTATTATTATTTTTATTATTATTATTATTTTCATTATTATTATTATTATTATTATTATTATTATTATTATTACCAAAACTACAACCATGATTGGAAAAGCATGATGCTATAAGCCTAAGGGCTCCAAGAAGAAAAAATACCCCAGTGAGGAAAGGAAACAAGGAAATAAATAAACTACAAGGAAAGCAGCGAATAATCAAAATAAAATATTTTCTGAACAGTTAAAATAATAAAATACTTCTTTCTTAAAAAACTATAAAAACTTTCAAAAACAAGAGAAAGAGAAATTAAATAGAATTGGGTGCCCGAGTGTGCCCTCAAGCAAGAAACTCTACTAGAAGACAGTGGAAGACCAAGGTACAAAGGCTATGGCATTATATAAAAAAAGAAACTTAAGAGGAATAATAAAAGGCTAAAATTTTAATTATTATGGGAACATTAAGCATGAATTCACCAGGTACCCATAGAATATGTACATTTTAAACAAAAAAGGGCACGTTTCATCAACCCTTAGATAACGGGCCTCTCAACGCATAATTATTGGTCAATTAGATTTAATGAATCATAAATGGCAAAAAAAAATCATTCGTACTTATAAAGATGCTATAATGGATCCTTTTCTCTGCTTACAGCTCAAATTATCTTTGTCTATAGATACACCGAATAATCTGGCTTAGTCTTTACATATACACTTCTGGCCTCATTCTCCTGATAACACTGAGATTACCAAACCTTTCCTCCTCGCTTAAGGGTTCAACTAGTTCGATGTAAATGTCCATTGGCTACTTTTCTCTCGGCAAGGGTAGGAAAAACTCTTTAGTTATGGTAAGCAGCTCTTCTAGGAGAAGGGAAGGACACCAAAAAATCAAACCATTGTTCTCTAGTCTTGGGTAGTGCCATAGCCTCTGCACCATAGTCTTCCACTGTCTTGGGGTAGAGTTCTCTTGGTTGTGGGTACACTCGGGCGCACTGTTCTATCTTATTTCTCTTCTTGATTTTTTTCTAAAGTTTTCATAGCTTATATTTGAAAGATTTGTTTCAATATTGTTATTGTTCTTAAAATGTTATATTTCAATTATTAATTTGTCACGACACTGACAATTAATTTAAACATTAAGATTCAAGAAGTGGGGTACACAAAGTTTAATTTGTATTGAGCAATATATTTTCAAAAATAATCATACACAGGTCTGAGCACTTTTAGAAAGTCTAAGAATTTCAATCTTGCAATGTTTCTTTAAATGAAATACGTGCTCTTCATTTCATGGTAGCATGGTACAATTATTCTTAACTTGATGGACAACGGCAGGGGACGAAGACGTAACATTTACGTTAATTCAATTTCCACTCGAAAATTTCCAAGTCCAAAAGGTTTGAAAATTGTTTCTAAGTCTAAAAATGAGGGTTTTGGTATGACCAGCAAAGGAACAAATATTTTAGCAGCTTCTTCTACTGCTGGTTTAGGCCAGACTGATGCATGTCCGGCGGGTATCGTAAGGCGTCTCCGACACCGTAGGGTGTGACCTCATGACGTCAGAGGGAAAAAAACAATCGGTTTCATCTTCGTCACAGTAATCCAGTTACGTCCGGCAGGCCTAAGCCCTCCTGGCCGTTGTCCGTCAAGCTCCGCCTCAAGACCCCCAACAAAAACTGCAAGACAAGGTGGGAGGCAGAAAACCATTCGTTGGCAATTTGGCATGGAGACAACCTCTTCTCCGGTGGATGCTGATAAATCGCATTCCCCTCAAGCGAGCTAGTGACCAGGGGTCCTTCACGTGACCACACACAGGGTGTACGTGACAAATCCCCCCTTACCAAGTTACAGTTACTCCCGGAACTGTCAGAAATTCCAACAAACCAAGGAAAATCTTGTCACGTCCCCATTTACCTTAGATTCAAACCCAAAATATTGCTACTTGGTCGCAACTCGCTCTGGGTGTGCAAAATCTTAACTTCCAAAAAAAAAAAAAAACTCAAACAGCACCATCTTACTAAGTTAAACCCACACAACTCATTACTGAAGCAAACTATGGATTATAACTCAAGACATGCAAAATGTGATTAAATGGAACCAAAATTAAGCAAACAAGACTACATCATCCAAAAAAGATTACATCTTCCAAAAACAACAAAAAAAGGATTATAAATTCCAACCGATTATATAGTAAAAAGGATCAAAATGGTTATATAAGTAAAATGGTTATATAAGTAAAATGGTTATACAGTCAAACTGATCATATAGGTAACACAAGATTATATAAATAAAATGATTATATAAGTGACACAAGATTATATAATTAAAATTATTATATACCTAAACCAAAGGAAAAAGACCCCAAAAAACAGCAACTGACTCTGAAAACCAACACATATGGGTAAATGTGAGTAAATATGAACAACCAAACTACTGATAAGGTTATATAGATATACATTATACATATATATAGGAAAAATCATGGCAAACAATTCAAAAACAAGGCATATTTTGACAGCTTTAGGCAGCAAAAACTAGGAACAAAATATCCAAGGTTCCATGACAGCAACTGAAATCCGAGGATTTCCTTGAGCAAAAACAAATCATATAAAGGAAAATACCCAACTTAGGATTTTAATCCTCAGGCTCGCCTAAGCAATCAATTCACTACTTTTAATCACAGGGGCGCGTTACATGGTTCAGTCTCACTCTCCGCCCTGGATTCTGTAAGTAGAAACATGGTATAATAACAGTTGACAAAAGATCATATTACATACAAGAAAAACAATCCATTCCCTATGGAAAAGAAATACATATTAAGTCCACAGAGACGTCATAATCACAAAAGAGATACATATTATTATCAGAAAAACAAAATCGAATGTACAGGTTGGCCAACACATATACATACAAAAAAAAAAAAAAAAAATGAAATCACCCAAAAAGATTACCGAATACAATCTTAGTGTATGGTTCGATCAAGGCCAATATAGAGGAGGTCGGGCGGAGAGAAATGCCCAAGGCAAATTAGCGGGCCTCATCTGCCCAGAGATGAGGCCCGAAAGACAAGATCGTGGTTTGTTTTGACCGCATGGGGGTGATTTGAGGCCCGCTGAGAGCGGTGAGTCACTGTAAATCTCCTCACCGCCTGACCTCCTCTATATTGGCCTTGGGTTCGATGACCCTAGCAAAGCGCTTACAAACTCAAAAAAGGTACTAGTACAAACGCAGAACACACAGTAATGCGTACAAACGCAGAACACACAGTAATGCGAACAGACACAGAACACATCTGTGTGCGCACTCAACTTACAGGTGATACCAGCTGAGTTGGTGCGTCTTCAACCCGTGCTCGTGACGGTACGTCCACTCGGACAGCAAGAAACACACATACTAAGCAAAAACCTACACTCAAAGTCTTGTGGGTTAATGGGCGGTCGCCTCTCTCTTCTGCTGTCGTCATCAGAGCTATGAACTCTACATGCCCAATCATTCAAATTCCAATCTGGGCAAACTGCTGACACCTTGCTCGCATCACAACAGAAAACAAGCTCTCGAGCAGAAACTTTCACAACAGAGACACAACCTACTCAAATCGCTTACACAACAGCGACATTCTCATCCTGCCTTGTGTCATCTTTTTGGTCGAACTCAAACTAATCCGAACAAATAACAATCATTCTAGGACGCTTATTCATCCAAGCTAATCCACATCACACAAACAAAAACTCTTGTGTTACCAACACACTAACATTCTCTACGTCGCACTTCACAACCCGAAGCCACATAGGCCTGGGTCTTCCAATTCTCCTAGTGCCTTGTGGAGCCCACTCAAACGTTCGGCGAATCAATCTTTCTAGGGGAGTGCAACCACTCACCACAGAGAACTAATCTGAACCAAAATTTTCTAACGTAACTACCAATAGGGAAAATCATTCCAATCAGATCTACGTTAACTCCCTACAACAACAAAAACAAAAGGCGAAAAACGTAAATTTACGTTAAAACTAAACGCCATAAAATTTCTCCAAAGTGCAAACTGTTCTCAAGTTACGTTAAACCTTACTCAGGACAAAAACTCTTCATAACCTCACTGAGGCCAACAAAAGAAAACAATCTCTTCAACATTTTTTAAAGAAAAAGAAACCTCAAGAAAAAACTTTGTTACTTCCCTATCTCTACGGGATAATCATTAGCCAAAAAGAAAACAGTTTTCTCTCATCTGTTCTCACACAGCTATCTCCATATATCTTTTTCTTTTCATTCTACGAACATTTTTACGCCGCTCCTGCGCGCGCGCAATCTCATCTCTCTCCCTCTCTCCCTCAACAGAAAACGGGCATAGGCGATGCTCTGCCGCTCTCAAGCTGCTCCATCACCTCTCTCCCCCCCCCCCCCCCCTCTCTCTCTCTCTCAACAGAAAACGCGCTCGGGTGGCGTTCTGCCACTCAGTCTCTCTCTCTCTCTCTCTCTCTCTCTCTCTCTCTCTCTCTCTCTCTCTCTCTCTCTCTCTCAAGGAGTGCGCTAAAAATCAGCTGATCTATGATTGGCATCTTGCACAGGGTACATTGCTGACACATTCCGATCATCTGAACTCAACTCATTTTGGCAGTATAAACCTCGTATACATTACCTTTTTCTACACTCTTTACAGTTATTTTATCATGGTTAATATGAATTGGCCTGAACGGACCAATAAAAGCTAATTCAAACCTATGCTCTCTACCCTGAAGCCGTTTTATATACACACGATCCCCTATCTGAATTTCATGTGACTGTCTTAAATCTCCTGCTGTCACTACAAACGTTCCTCTCTTGGGCTATCTTCAAAAACTTATTTGTAACTTCAAAAGCCCTCTATTTACGTTGGCAACATAGGTACGAAAATCTCTTTCTTCGTGAAAACTTCATAAGGCAAATTTGGATCTTGACCAAAAAGTAAGTAATACGGTTTATCTCCAACACTCATTATATCCTGTGTTTAAAGCAAATTGAGCTCAAAACCTTAAAATTGCGTCCTTATCCTATGCACAAAACAGGCATTATGGTTCAAACAAAAAAGAACACAATACAATCTCTTTTGTCTTTGAGACAAGTTACCGAAACTTACATAACTCTGAAGGGCAATTAGCTAGCCTCTTATCAGGTCTCTAAACAAAGCCATCAAAATACTAGGCTTTATCTCGTGGATTCACCAAATCACTTAATTAACACTAAACCCACGTTCTACGTCATACCTTGACTTCAAAAATAAGTAATCAAATTAAGAATTCTTTACATGAATCAGAGTGTATTGCTTGAGTAAGTTATTCTTCAAACCACAGGTTAGCCTATCAAGTCTTGCTCATTTACATTACTCTTTGCCACGAATAAAATGAAAATTTACGGCATCTTGTTCGCCATTTCTCAATTTTTTTCACACTACTTATTTTGTTCTCGCGAGTTAACTAAAATGACAAACACTTAAAAAACTCAAATTCTCATCTTTATATCATGTTGTCAAACATTACTCAAACTCAGTCAATTTATGTCTACTTGTCACGATTTTTCCAAAACCCATAACCCTCTAAAGAGTTAGATTTGTAAACAGAGAATTAATTCTGACCTTTAAGCAAAAGAAATTACGTTACTGGTCAAAATCTTAGGTTTCCTCTCAACACACACAGCAAAAATTCATTCAAGGTGTGCTCTATAACAGTGGCGGTGACATCATAATGCTTACTCAGGGAACTCACACAACATCCCATTCGTTTCACTCATCTTCATTCGTGTCAGCTGACTTTAATCGGGATCCCTTTAAACAAAAATGCTTTCACTCTCCCCTGATAAACAATTTGACATTAACTTGTCCATAACAATTTGCTAACAATGCTCGGTGTCATCAATCAGACCGAACACTTGACAAACAAAATCACTTATGACACACTGTAACTAAAAGAAACCAAAGGCAAAATTTTTAAATCTCCTACGTGACATTACTAATTACTTAACAACTGTCAACAACTGAACTCGCTTCGGTGATTACGTTAACAACTCGTCTTCATCAATCAAGATAATCTCAGGCGAAAACTGGCAAACAACAGCTTACTCTTTCTTTCAAAACATTTCACAATGAACTAAGTACGCTATTAATTGATAACACGGAATACGACGTAAGAGCAAATATTGTGACACTAATTTCCCAAATGCCAATGTACCTAATTTACATCTTTTTTCTCTCCATAATTCTATCAAGTACATACTCAAAAAGAGGTATTACAAAAAACTTCATAACTTACTTCTTAACTCTGAACTTACAAAGTCTACATTTCCTCTCTGGAATCAAACAACTTGTTAGTGTTAACACAAAGTTATATCAACATGTGACTTGCCTTCTTTTTCCAAAAACCCAAAAATCACATTTAACATCTTTGACCACAAAGGTCACAAAAAACAAACTCAAAATACTATAAGTCGAAGAAACTATGCAACGAAAACTTATAGTTCATGCAGCACAAAATACAACTTCTCTTTTGACCACACAGCAACAAATCAATTCAATTTTCTTCTTTTACAAACAGAAAAGTTAATCTTTACTCGAAGCTTTAACAATAAAAACATTTTACTCGACTAGTTACTTCCTTCATTTAAACTAGTGTCTTTCATCCAAATTACATTACGCAAAGAAAACGGAATGATAGCTTCGTTACTCTACAAAATCTCAAAATACATTAGTTAAACATAAAACTACAGATTTTGTAACATGTTACTTAACTTCCGTGGGGGGTTGATTGCTGTGGGTCGCCTTGGGTCCCTCGTCCTACTGTTTCTGTCTGGGACCTCTTTTATCTTTCCTTGACCTTGGCGGGCGTGTCCTTCTAGCCAAAACACCAGCTGCTTCTTGGACGACGAGTTCCTCTATGGCACGGTTAATCAGGGACACTCCGACTGCTTTCGACAGGGTCCTAAATCGCCATT
>NW_027169508.1:0-7500 GCF_036898095.1 Palaemon carinicauda
TATGTAGGGAGGGGTCCTACAGCCCTTTCTTAGAAAGGGAAGGGCGGGTCCATCAGGATGACATGGCCATCTCACCCAAAAATAGATTTTTCGCTTCGCTCCAAATCAGTTTTTTGGGCTCAAGCCATGTCGTCCTGATGGAAGTATACCAGAGCATTACTGTATCTGTGGATTCTAAGAACGTGCCATACTCCCCGGAGGTAATTTTTCCCGGTCGACTAGACCTAGAGACCTAAGATATTACCGTTATACATCTTTTCAACTAACTATAAACCATGTTAGAGCTTCCTGCCCCCTACAGGGAAGAGTCCTACTAGATTCTGGAACAGTCTTGAAGAGTACATATACCTATGTATGAATACCAAGCAAGCTAATATAGTGGTCTCACCCTATATCAAGTAAAGTTTAGTTTGTAAAGAACCACTGCGTCAATATGAAATATCGACCAGTTCTCCGCACAATACTTGTATTGGACAAAGGTTTATATCCGCATAGGAGGAAACTAGAAAAACCGCCATCGTCCCCTTATGGGACGGAGTCCTCCCGTTAAGGGAAAGCATAAACCAATGCAACATAGCTTGCATAAAGGAACAATTCTATTAGAATTATCCTAGATAAGGGATGAATGCTCAATTATACCAATAAATTGACACAGGTGAAGGAGACGCAAGGTTCTCAAGAACAAGTTCATTGACAGACAATAAACAGATAGGTTAACCAGAATTATATATATATATATATATATATATATATATATATATATATATATATATATATATATATATATATATATATATATATATATATATATATATATATATATATATATATATATATAAGAAGAGGATAACCCAAAACTTTAAGCATAAGTATGATAGTAAACAGAACTTGTTTATCTGAAAGAAAAACATTAAATGCCACTTTTAAGATACCGAGGTATCAAAGTCATAAAAGTCTGTATTACAAATCAATCACATTAGCGTTAGAAACGCTCAGCATACATGTCTGCCCTTATGCTAGGTTCACCTTTGGAAATGGAACAGTCTACATGGGCAACTCAGTGCCCTCACTTAGTTTGTAGTACGGTATGTAACTACACACTCACCCTGGAATTAATCATCCCAATTAAAACCACTGTTCCTCGCAGAGTTAAACAGTAGGGTTAACGACGTTACCCACTGCTACCACAGATCTCTTTAGTTCCTCTACTTGCTTCGCATAGTGGCGAAAGAACACTCTGGAAGACTTCCAGCCAGTGTATGAACGGAGATGTTCAAAATCCATAAAATTAAAGAAATTTAAGGATGAGGCAACTTTCCTCGGATCGTGACCTGAGGGTGTACTGTCAGGATCCACTCTGCGAATAAAATATGTGATTTTCGCTCTGAGTTGATTCATAGATAAATTTGAGCCTGATGTTTCTCCCCTGAATAGTTGACCACCCTTGAAGTCTGAAGTTCTATGAAGATAGACCTTTAGGCATTCTACTGGACATAGAGATGCATCTTCTTTCAGAGGGTAGATTCTCCAGGGACCCCACCTGTTGGTGGGTAACTCATTCTTAGCAAGAAACGTAGGATCCGGAAACAGGTTCAGTTCTCCCCCATCCAGGAACTAAACACGACCTGCCTCTCTCGAGAGGGCTACAATCTCACTAACCCTGGCCCCGGACGCGAGTGCAAATAGGAAAATAACTTTTTGTGTCAAATCCTTTAACGCACACTCTTCATTGCTCAACAGAGAAGCGAAATGAAGAACTTTGTCTAAAGACCATGAAATGGCCTTTAGAGGTGCTGAAGGTCTGAGCCTAGTGCAGGCTTTCGGAACTTTATTAAAGATCTCGTTACCTAGGTCGACCTGGAAGGCATATAGAATGGGTCTTGTCAAAGCAGACTTTCACGCTGAAATCGTGTTAGCTGCCAATCCTTGACCATGGAGGTGGATGAAGAAAGATAAGCAGAAGTCTGTTGAGATCTCCTGCGGATTCTTTGCCTTGACAAAGGCCACCCATTTTCTCTAAGATGACTCATATTGCCTTCTAGTAGATTTGCACTTATATTCCTCTAGGAAGTCTATGCTGGCTTTCGAGATCCCGAAACGCTCTCTCACCGCTAGGGAGAGAAAATCATGAGCTGCAGGGTCCGGGTTTTCTGTAATGAAGTGCTGGGAGTCGACTTCTGGACTCGCTGGGTCAGAACTGGATCTGGTAGCGGTACAAACTTCACCCGTAGTTCCAATGCCAGGGGGAACCACACGCTGTTCGGCCACTTGTGGGCCACTATTGCCGTTACCCCCTTGAAGGATCTCAGTTTGTTGAGGACCCTCAACAGAAGGTTGTAAGGAGGGAACAGATAAATCCTGGACCATCTGTTCCAGTCGAGGGACATCACGTCCACTGCTTCCGCTAAGGGGTCCTCGTACGGGGACACGTACAGGGGCAACTTCTTGTTGTCTTTCGTCGCAAAGAGGTCTATCTGCAGTTCTGGGACTTGATTCAGAATGAAGGAGAATGATCCTGCGTCTAAGGACCATTCCGACTCTATCGGTGTGAACCTGGATAGAGCGTCCGCTGTCACCTTGCGGACTCCTTGAAGGTGAATTGCCGACAGGTACCACTTCTTCTTTTCCGCTAATCGGAAGATGGCCAACATCACCAGGTTGAGAGGTGGTGACCTCGATCCCTGTCGATTCAAGCATCTCACAACTACCTCGGTGTCCATCACCAACCTTATGTGAATCGAGTGACGCGGGAAACTTTCTTTAAGGTAAAGAGCACTGCCATAGCTTCTAGAAAGTTTATGTGAAAGGTCTTGAATAGCTTGGACCAAGTCCCCTGGACTTTTTTCCGATGAGAGTGACCTCCCTATCCCTCCTTCGAGGCGTCTGAGTGAATCGTCACCGACGGGGGAGGTGGCTGAAGAAGAACCAACTTCTTTAGATGTCTGGCTTAGTACTAAGGCCTGAGAAGAGTACTTAGCCGAAGCGGAACTGGTCTTCTCAGATCTCTTAGCGCGTTTGATGCATAACTTCTCCAAACTCCGGTTGCATCCTTTAGCTGTGCTCTTAGCACTGGGTCTGTCACCGAAGCAAACTGGAGAGAACCCAGTACCCTCTCCTGTTCGCGTCTTGATATCCTTTCGGAATCTAGAAGTCTCTTGACAGAACCCGCTATCTCCTTCCTTTTCTTCGCCGGGATGGAGAAACGGTGTGACAAAAGGTCCCAGTGGATTCCCAGCCACTGGAACTTTTGAGATGGAGAAAGTCGAGACTTTTTTCTGTTGATCTTGAAACCTAGGTACTCTAGGAACTGGATCACTTGACTGGAAGCTTGCAAGCATTCTGTCTCGGATGCTACCCACACCAACCAGTCGTCCAGGTAGGTTACTACCTGAATTCTCTTTAGGCGTAATTGTTTGAGAGCTACACTCGCAAGCTTCGTAAAAATCCTTGGGGCTATGTTTAGCCCGAATGGCATGGGTCTGAAGGAGTATAGTCTTCGTTGTAGCCTGAACCCTAGGTAGGGGGAGAGTCAACGGTTGATTGGAATGTGCCAATAGGCGTCTGACAAGTCTATAGAGACGGAATATGCCCTCTTGGGCAGTAAGGTCCTTATGTGTTGCAGTGTTAGTATCTTGAATTTGCAATTCACTATGAACTTGTTGAGTGGCGACAAGTCCAGAATGACTATGAGCTTTTCTGAGTCTTTCTTGGGAACACAAAACAGCCTCCCTTGGAATTTGATGGACTTCACCCTTCGGATCACATTTTTCTCCAACAGTTCTTGAACGTACTCCTCCAGAACGGGGGTGGAGTGTTGGAAAAACCGAAGGCAAGGCGGTGGAGTGCTGTACCAGCTCCAGCCCAGTCCATTCTTGAGTAGGCTGTGGGCCCAGGGATTGAAGGTCCACCGATCCCGAAATTTCAGAAGTCTCCCTCCTACCGGTATCATCCCACTTGGACTGCCGTCCTGAGGTCTTGCCTCCCTGACCACGACCACCCCTGAATCCCCTTCCCCTTGAGGGGCGCCTAGACGAGCCTCTGGCTGCTCTTCTAGACTTTGCTCGAAAGGAAGTAGACTGCCCTTCGAACGATGGGGTGAATGCCGTGGACTGTGTCGACACGGCCTGGGGTACCCACTGAAAAGTGGTCGAGGTTTGTGCCACGATCTGGGGCACTGGAGGCAATGGCAATTGCAGTTGCTGTTGCTGTCTAAAAGGCTTGGCTGGCCGAGACGGTAGCCTAGTCCTCATAGTCTTCCTCTTTGGTTGAGGACCCTCATCCGGGGAAGACTTTCTTTTGATAGCCAGGCCCCACTTCTGGAGAAGGTTTCTATTCTCCAAGGCGGCCTTATCAACTACTTCTTTGACCAAATCGGTAGGGAAAAGGTCTTTGCCCCAAATGTTGGAGGAGATTAGTTTCCTTGGCTCGTGCCTCACCGTAGCCGAGGTGAACACGAACTCCCTACAAGCTCTCCTTGCCTTGACGAAGCCATAAAGGTCCTTCGTCACTGTGGCCAGATGAGTCTTGGCCACCACCATGAACATTTCATGGACCTTGGGGTCACTTGCCATCGTCTCAAGAGTAGTCTGAAGAGACATTGAGGCAGCCAGTCTTTCTTTTCTCTCGAACTCTCTCTGCAAGAGAAAGTCAGACAGCTTAGGGAGGTCCTCGCCGAACTGACGTCCGGCGATATCAGCCCCCAACTTCATAACTGAGAACGTAAGATGGACGTCCTTCCAGTCTTTGTGGTCCATAGGCAGGGCCAGCGAGAAGGGTTTACACTCCTCCAGGGAGGGGCAAGGCTTGCCGGCCTCGACTGCTTTTAGTACAGCCGCAAACCCTTTCTGTAAAAAGGGGAAGGCTCTAGCAGGAGAGGACACAAAGGAAGGGAGCTTCTTGCTCAATGCAACTACCTTTGAGTTAGAGAAGCCCCTCTCTTTCAACGAGGATGAAAGCAGAGCTTGAGCCTTAGTATGGTCCATCACTATGACCTCCTTCGGCTCTGTCTCCTCCTTTGAAGCTGGTTCCTTCATCAGCCGGACATAACAGTCCGGATATGATGCCTTGCATGGGCCAGAATTCCACCTCCTCTAGGGGAACTGAGCCCAACTTATCCGAGATGACGATCTTTCCAGTCGTCATCGGCATGTGCTCAGCATACCTCCATGTTTTAGCATCTGAGCACAAGGGAAGGTCTTTCACATTGAGCCTTTTCTAGGGCCTATGTGATTCTGCAAGGCTCTGCATCCGCAGTTCCATTGCAGCCGCCTTCTCCTGATTCTCCTTCTGCATTTGTTGGATCATTCCAACAATGGAGGAGAGGGCCTATCCCAGCTCTACTGGGAGACCAGACGATGTTGAGGGAATAGGCTCCGGAATCTGAACCGCAGTAGCCAACACCTCGTCGACCTCTTCCTCTACAACGTCTGGGGCTTGAACTTCACCCTGGGCTTCTGCCAGGAGGTCTTCCTCCAGACGCTCGTCCACGTCAGACATCCTGTCATCTAACTGGATGTCTTGCATAGCGACCGCGACTTCAGCATCCACCTGGATCTGAACTTGGGGGATCTCCTCTTGATGCTGGGGAATCACTGCATCAGCTGATGCCTTAGGGAAAAGATACGCCCTCATCTTCTCACTTGGAAGATAAGGTCCAGAGGTGTTCTTCTGGAAGCCCCTTACCCAGGTACGAAGCTTCTCCCTTGCTATATCCCTTGATTCCACCATCCTAGGGGAATCAAAGGCCTCAGTAATTAGGTTAGTGCACACAGTACATACCTGAGGGTCCCAGTATCGGAGATCACCCTTGGAGACAGCGCATGCTGCGTGTCTCCTACACAACTCATGTCGGCAGAGGCTCTTGCTGCGGACGTTGCTGAAGACACTTCCGCACTTCGGAGGGTCCTTCTGTAAAGAGAAGAAATTTCCATGAGTATCAAGTGAACTATGTATCACTGGATAGGCATAGTATAGCATAACAATTCAGAAAGGAAAGACACACACTTGTGTTTTCTTCACAACCAATTGCTGCAGCCTTCCAGATAATAAAATCGAACGGTTAATCTCTTCTAGAATAACCAATGCAAAGTTTCCAGAGGAAACAGGTGTAGCTCACACCTAAGCAATGATTTTAGAATCTTGGATAATAGACAAGAAAGAACTCACTTTCTTATCTGTAGGGCAACAGCAAAGGGCCGTGTAAGAAAACACAAAACTGTTAGAACACACAGTGCTGTACCAAAACCTATACTATAGTTTTCTTCTTACAGTATATGTTATACTGAAGAATACTGGTACGGTATAGGAGGTTATGTGCCGGCCGGCACACCCCATAACTAGCTTTAAAGTATACTACTTAACAGCTATAAGGCGGCAGAACGCTGGTTCAAATGCTTGTGTCGGCCGGCAATGACTGCCGGCCGGCAACTACACAAGGTAGTACCCGGCTGCCGGCCACACTCTTGTCGACCGGCAGACAAGGGCTGACATTAGCCGGCCGGCAAAGGTACACGACCTATGCCAGCCGGCAGCAAAAGAACCAGAGGACTACAACTGCCCAGCTGCCGGCCTCATAGGCCGGCAGCAGGGTCGGGTACAGCACTAGAAGAAAAACAGAATGGATGTCGGGATAAGAGTGTACACTACCTCCAAGCCCGGCAATCCGAAAGAGTGCATATAAGGAAGGGGAGAATCTAATTCAGGCTTCCTGACCAATGCCGTCTGACTCTACAGGCAGGCATGGATGAGGGACCAAGGGAGGTCCAGGCAGCACTCAAAGCAGAAGACCCTTGCTGGCCGGCAAGGGACTGAGTCAATTCCACATCCTAACCTATTCTAGGTCCAGATGTAGAATGACGTACAGTACTGTAATGGCTAGGCCATTACGGAGATAGAGGGGGAAGGGATAAAAGAGGGTCCTACCAACCTTGCTTTAGTGAAGGATCACCCGCAGCCAAGAAACTCATCTTAGCCTAAGGGAGATCCAAGGAGGGAGGCCAGCAATACTTGCCAGCTCCCAGAGAACCAAAGCAAGGAAGGTGTTGCTACTCCCAGGGAAAGAATCTTATCCTCCCCCGAGAACAGCAACAAGGACAAGTCTGGTAGATCACAAAAGAAGGAATCATCAAGTACAGAAACCTTCGGTAGTGACCTAAGGAGGCTAAGCCTTCTATGTCTGTGCCAGGCCAGCGAGGGAGACTCTACCCCAAGCCAGACAAACACAGACTCAGACTAAAAACTCTGTAGTTCTGTCCCTCTTTGAAACCAGACTTACTGGAACAGGAAGGTACAGTAACACCCCAGTATAGTTTTATCGAAAATTAATTTAGATAAACCACTTAGGGATAAGCCCAAGGCTTAAACAGAGGGAAAGGGATTGCATACCTTCTCCGAAGAGAAGAAAGCAACCGGGGAGTATAAGAAAGTATACTAAGGCTCCATAAGCAACTTAGCCTAGGCACCAAGAGAATCGATTACCTAAATCACCGAAACTCACTCGTA
>NW_027169508.1:15000-25000 GCF_036898095.1 Palaemon carinicauda
CATCCAGAGAGTAAGGCAGATGTACATGAGGCGGACGTTGCAGTTTCCATGGGAATGGCTTCAGGCCAACGAGTGGAGCGGTCGATGACGGTAAACAGGTAACGATGTCCTTGTGATGTGGGTAGGGGGCCTACAACGTCGACGTGAATGTGTGCGAAATGACGCTGAGGTTAAGGAAAAATGCCCACTCCTGAATCCGTGTGTCGATGTACTTTGGAAGTTTGGGAAGAAGTACAGGCACGGACCCAATCCTTAGCATCCTTAGAAATGCCGTGCCAAATGAACTTGGCCTTCAGCAGCTGTGCAGTAGAACGGCACGAGGGATGTGAAAGGCCATGGATGAAATCAAACACCTGTCAGCGCATGGGAGCAGGAATCCAAGGTCGCGGTCTACCAGTACTGACGTCACAGAGGAGGGTGATGTTGGAGTCTTCGAGGGAAAATCCTCCCAACGGAGGGACGTGTAGGATGTCCTACAAGCTTGATACTCTGGATCCTGTCATTGGGCTTCAGCCAGGGCGTTGTAATACAATCCCAGTTGAACGGCAGCCAACGTGTTTCTTGACAGGGCATCGGCAACGGGATTCATTTTCCCAGGGCGGAGAGATGTCGGCGTTGACGGGCGGACCAGGCGTCAGACTGTCGAGTGAAGGCGTGCACCAGAGGCATGTGGTCTGTGCGAATGACGAAGGGCGTACCTTCTAAGAAATGGCGAAAGTGACGGACAGCCAAGTGCACCGCCAGCAATTCTCGATCGAAGGTAGAATAACCCGATTCTGCCTTGGACAGTTTTCTGCTGAAGAAGGCCAATGGGCGGGGCGAGCCTTTGACCACCTGCTCGAGTACTGCACCAATAGCGACGTCGCTGGCATCGGTAGAGAGAAGGAGAGGGGCGTGTGGGATAGGAAAAGTGAGATCCGCAGCAGTTGATAGGGCCTTTTTTGCATTGCAGAAGGCTGCTTCTTAAAGGGGACCCCACTTCAAGTCCTTTGGCATGCCCTTGAGGGAGGCGTAGAGGGGAGCAAGAGTGGTGGCAATGGCTGGCAGAAAACGGTGATAATAGTTGATCATGCCCAAGAATTCCTGCAGAGCTTTGACGGTCGAGGGCGTGGGGAAATTCTGAACGGCTGCTACCTTCTCAGGAAGGGGATGGACTCCTTCATGAGTGATACGGTGCCCTAAGAACGACACTTCGTTGGCGCCAAAGGTACACTTGTCGTACCGGACTACAAGGCCGTTTTATTGCAGGCGGTCGAGCACGATGCGCAGGTGACGGAGGTGTTCCTCTTTTGAGGAGGAGAACACAAGTATGTCGTCCACATAACATACACAGAAAGGGAGGTCCCCTAAGATGCCATTCATGAGACGTTGAAACGATGCCCCATTACGAAGGCCAAAACAAGAGTAATTGAAGGTGTATGTGCCAAACGGAGTGGTGATGGCGGTCTTGGGGATGTCTTCTGGGTTCATAGGCACCTGATAATACCCCTTCAGGAGGTCGAGCGTAGAGAAAACCTTCGCTTTGTGCAGGTAGGAGGTTACATCGGCAATGTTTGGGAGGGGGTAGTGATCCGGTTCTGTTTGCAGGTTCAGGCGCCTGTAATCCCCGCATGGACAGAGGGAGCCGTCTTTCTTCAGAGCGATGTATAAGGGTGACGACCATGGGCTGGAGGCCTTTTGGCAAAAGCCCATTTACTCCATTACGGCGAACGTCTGTTTGGCGGCTGCCAATCGTTCCGGTGCCAGACGTCTGAATTTTGCGAAGACTGGGGGTCCCGTCGTCTTGATATGGTGATAAATACCGTGTTTGGCAGGAACCGTGGGCGTTTGGCGAAGTTCTGGACAGAAAACTTCCGGGTATGACGTGAGGAGGTGGGCGTAGGCATCCGTGGGTGCGCTGATGTGGAGAGTGAGATTAGAGGGGGCGGGTTGAAGAGGTGTCGACAAGTACGAGTCTGCGTTGACCAATCGTCGGTGGGCGACATCGACCAGAAGGTGGAAATGAGAGAGGAAATCCGCACCGAGGATTAGCATTATGATGTCAGCAACGAGAAACTTCCAATTGAATTTACCGTTTTCGAACGATAATGTGAGGCTCTTGTAACCGTAGGTGGGTATCGCAGATCCGTTGGCAGCTACCAAGCGGACGTCGGCAGATGTAGACAGACTACGTTGTGCCTTGAAGAGTTTCCTTGGCAAAAGAGAACGACAAGCACCCGTGTCTACCAAAAATCGCACGCTCGTTCCTGCATCCTGTAAAAAGAAAAGATTAGAAACATGGGAGGCCACCGCCACAAGCGATGGCCTACTTACACGTTTTTTGGCCACTGACAATCTTTGGCACATTTCTTCGCGGTTGCCCCGAATCTGAAGTTGTAGTAGCAAAACTGCAGCGGATGGAAGGTAGTAAGTGGCTGTAAAAGTCGTTCATTGGGGCACGAGCGATTGGTGGGTGGTGGGCGGCTTTGTCGCCGCTTCGGCACGTCACGGGGTAGGCGTGTATGTCCTACGGCATTCATGTCAGCTTCGGTTGACGTTGAATAGGCATCCTCGTCATCAGGGGTGGAGGCTTTGATAGAGGTCTTGAAGTGGCTGTCCATAAGGGCGTCGGCTTTGGTCATCAAGTCCTTTATGGGTAAACTATCGACATCGGGTATGGCAGCGCGCACAGGTTCAGGTAAACGGCGTATCCAAAGGGCACGGAGTAGGTTCACGTCACGAGGAGAGCCGTCTGCGGCAGGTTGAAGGCGAGCGATACTGGTCATTTCCCTGAGGGCAAGCGAAGCCCTTTGGTCCCCCAACGGTTGTTGCGAGAGCTGAAAAAGCTTTGCTATACGGGCCGCTGGCGACGGCGAGTACTGCTGCAGAAGGTATGATTTGAGGGCGTCATACGCTATTGGGGTGTCTCCTTGTTCACAAAGCCAGTCGGATATTTCTGGGAAGGTGTCCTCGGGTATCGCCGCGAGAACATAATCCGCTTTGGTGGTTGAGCGAGTCACGCCCCTGATACGAAAGTGGACTTCAGCGCGTTGAAACCAAGCGAACTCTTCTCTGCTGGCGAACGGTGAAAGTTTCAATGGGGCGGCTGCAGTGCCAACTGCCGGAGTAGAGTCAGCCTCCGTCATAGTGACAACGATGGAGGGGCGAGGGAGCGAGTCGACTTCCGGGGTCACCAATGTGACAGCGCCGAGTAAGGGTATGAACTCAAAGGCAGATTGGAAACGACTGAGTTATATTGTTGTGGAACATTCTCCTTATATACAAAATCTCAAGGCAACAGGACATGACAAGTTCACAAGACAGACAATATCACAGAGGAAAAACCAGACAGGAATTTTCATGTTCGTTTTAGTGCGAGGGAGGAGCGAAGATACAAGCATAATATATACAAAAGGAATTATGTACAATTGTGTGAAACATGGTTGGTACAATTCTAAGGAGAACTTAAAATTTTTCTGTATTGAACACTATTAATATTAATAATAATCCCTGTGTATATATATATATATATATATATATATATATATATATATATATATATATATATATATATATATATATATATATATATATATATATATATATATATATATATATATATATATATATATAATAATATAATTATATGTTTTTTGTATTAAAGATATTGATGATAGTGTCATCATAAAGAGATTTAGAAAAGCTCATAGACTAATGTTTCAGTAACCCAAGAAACCTTTTATACTAGCCCGGAATATTTATATAAGATATCTATTTTTCACTGTTTTTGCAGACTAAGAAAATAAGAGCTTATCAACCCTAACAACCCAACGTATATATTTCAAAAGCGAGGATTTTTTTTTCTATATTATACTAAGAGCTGGTATTCGCATCCTTTGTTAATATTGACGAAGTATGTATTTCTTATTATGCGATAACTGTCAAGAAAGTGTCACATACATGTATTCTGAAAATGATCTTTTTCCCTTATCAAAAGATTCCTCACTACATTGGCCTTTGTTACGAGTATTCACGAGTTATTCCCTTTGCCATTGAGACAACAAGGAAAATCTTATGGTCTTCATTGTGTACTTGGATTTTATATTATGAGATTCCAATGTCCTGTTATGTTATGCTATTCAATCTCTCTACCTGATTGTTATTGTCCGAGTTTGAATTACTATTATAGTTACTGTTATGATAATTTGTGTAATAGCTTCTGACGCTCTGTATTTCAATCCGGCTATTTCTTAGTTGCAATGTTTTGTTTCTATTTGGATTTGAATAAGGATTGAGAATATATTTCCACTGAATATTAGCTGTTCCAGTCGTATTGCTTTTAACTAGCTAATATTTGACTTTTGGTAAAATATTTTGGTATAGTTGTACATGTTTCATAAATTAAAGAGTTAAAATGACTTGTCAGAATATAAGTTTATTCCGTTCTTTTACCAGCAAACAAATTCAATGGTTTTAATCTCATAATTAATTTTGATACAGTTTTGATAGATATCTATAGGGTTTCTTACCTTTTAGGAAGACTGCAGATTATTTAGCTCCTAAGTTATTTTCCTCAAGCTAGCAAGCGATTCTTTTAGCACTTATTGAGTAAGTAGTAATTCTATTCCATTATGTAAGTGTGCTGATAGTAGCTCAAGTCCAGCTGATCACCGCCCAATTTCCATAACTCCCATGATTACTATCTAGTTTTTTAGCGTCTTCAGGCAAAATCTATAAAGAGGTTTGCTGAAGGTAATCATCTCTTCCCTAGCTTCCAATATGGCTTTCGTAAAAGCCTTAGATCATGTGATGCCCTTCTTACTATCTTCAATACTGCCAAGAAATCGCAGGATTGCGGTCAGGAAGTTCGTATGATTGGTCCTGATTTTAGTGCTTCCTTTGGCTATGTTAATCAAAAGGCACTTGTTTTTAAACTCAAACAGTTTGGATGGGGTATGTCTTCTCCTAGTATCATTATTGTATTTTCATAATGGAAAGCAGAGATTTATTGTTCCTCAGGGTAATGTTCTTGATCCATTATTGTCTATACTATATACACATTAAATGTGGTTTAGCCTAGAAAACAAACTTGTTAAATATGCAGATGATGCTACCCACTTTACATAAATTCCATCTCCTGAATGTAGATCTGGAATAGTTAAATTCCTTAATAGAGCTCAATATATGAACAAAATTAGTGCATTCTTCAAATTATGGGGCAATAAGTTAAATCCTAATAAAACACAAATTAAGATTGTAGATAAGTCGAAGACAGTGGCTCCCTAACATCCACATCTCACCATTGTTAATGCTTCTTTAACTGTATGATTTTTTTTTAGAATTTAGGTGTGATTTTCGTTAGCAAATTCACGAAAATTGGCTTATTAAGTAAGTCTTATAAGTTTTTTGTTGATTAATCTACTCTTAAGAAATGCTTTATTTCATTTATTACACCTTCTTCCCAGTATTGTTCTCTTATCTGGTCTTCTGCTTCTGAATTTTTTCTCAAATTCTTTAGCGAAAATGGTGGGTTTATTGGATTTTCTATTCGTGATCTAGATAGTTATCTTTAGCACCATCGCTCAATTAGTTCGTTTTGTAGGTTGCACAGGACTTTTCATAATTCTAACAATCCTTTACATTCACATCTTCCCGAACAGTACCATCCTCTTCATAATACTAGGTATGTAGCTAATTATAATAGTCATGCCTTTTCCCTCATAAAGCATAAAACTACAAAGTTGTCTGGAAGTTTTATTTCAGCTGTTACCAAGTTGAGGACTTATCGTCCTAATTAGGTAGTTGAATTGGTTGAACTTCAAATGGTTTCCGCAAACACAGTGTTAATCAAAATATCAAGACGACGCTCGACTGGGACCCTGCTATTCATCAGTTTCAGGTGTCTGGCACCTAATTGTTTGGCAGCTGCTAAACAAACGTTCGCCGAAATGGAATAAATAGACCTTAATCAAAAGGCCTCTTGCCAATGCTCTTCACCCTTAAGTTTGCTTTACTTATTTACATTAACGACTTTTTTTTTGGTACTTTACAAAATGGGAACCCTACTCGCTACAGGACCTCCACAGTCCTTTTATCCTGTTTGTTTGGAAGCCTTCAACAATTCACACCACCTTAGGCTCGTTTATTGTCAGATCAATATTATCGAAGCACATGGAGAACAGAAAAGTTTTCAGTTCCTTTTGATTTCTTTCGTTTTTCGGATGTCTAGTGGGAGCTTATTGTATAATCCAACGGGCACTCATTTGAAGTGTCTAAAGCCTAAGTAGACATGTACGTAGGCTCAAATAATTTCAAACCATCTGTAAATATTTTTATTTCAACACAATTTATTGGCCCACCATATGTAGCTATTATCTTAGACATTTTTGACATCTTGGACATCCGGTTCTGATAACTTGATGAGTTATTGTACATATTTCAAACTCAATTATTGCTTTAATAGGCAGACAGTGTAAACCAATTAGTACAGGATTTAGCCTTTCTTGGGGGAAACCTCTTCTATGGGTCTTGCTCAGCGGTTTATTGTGTTTTGCAATTTCTTGAGATGTACTTCATGAAAGCAATATTTTTTAGATGATAACCAGCTTTTTTTATTATATTACCTATTTGGTCATTAAAAAAAGGAAGTTAGAGTCAAGAGATATGTATAGATCACGAACTTTACTAGATATCCAGGCAGAGTTTTTATTCATGTTTATTTAAATATCACCCTTGTTTCTTACGCTATTTTTTTCCCACAACCATTAACTCATTTTTATTTATTTACTTTCAGTTGTTTGATTGTCATCGTATTTCTAACACTGTCAGTAACTCGCTTTAGAGTTTCAGTGGTAGTGTCTACTGTAAATCCTTATGGTGAAGTGAAATTACGTATCATACACAAATAGTTTGAACTTCACTCCATGCCTTTGTAGTATTCTCGATGAACCAACTGTAAAGATATAGATTATGATTGGGACACTACACTCCCCTGAGGTACCTCTCTGTTCAAATATTCATATGCTGAATAAGAGTATTCAATTTGAACACCGTATTTTTTGTCAACCAAAAAGATTTTGTAAGTATCTAAAAGCACGATCTTAAATACCAATTCACTGTAATAATTTTGAAGCAGTTCTTGTGCAACTGTATTCAAGGCAGCAATAAGATCAAGAAATATTTAAATACCATATTTATTTCCATATACAATTTCCAGTATATCATTTACAAAAAAACAGATAGGTGTCTCAGTGAAGTGAAATTTTATGTAAGCAGAGTGGTTGCCTGGGAAAACATCTATTTCTTCTAAGTAACTAATTATTTGTTCAAGAATTACGCATTCTAGCACTGTTGAAATGAAGGATAGATTAAAAATAGGTTTATATGAGATCAATTGCTGGTAATATAGAGCACTTTTCATAACTATGACTATTTCTCATGTTTGGGAAACTTACACTAATTGATGCTTGCATTTGCTATTCATATAAGCTAGACTGAAAAAGTTCCATTCTCCAGTTACTTCAGATATTAACATTGGATTGATCACACCGTTTGTTTTCTTTACTATCTTGATATATCTAGTGATATCATCTTATATTACTGAATCTCATGGATTTTATTTTTGTACATGGTTTTAGCATTAATCAGATGTTGAATATTTGTAAATTATCTATTATATTTTTAATTTTTTATTTAAAGAATAATGTAAATCTATTTCCTAGTTACTGGTCACTGTAAACCGCTGCATGCCTTTTTTTTTGTCTTTTACATTATACTATTTAGAAGACGAACTAGCTTATTTCTCTATTGCAGCATCGTCGGTCTTTCTCTTATGGTATTTGATTTTTTCTTTCTTATTATGTAATTGTGTTGGAACATTATATCTTTTTATTCAAACAATGCACTTTCAGTTTTAATAGGATTGCACTTTCAATATTTACATCTCTTACTCTTTTTTCTCTAAAGTCTCTCCATTAAACCAAGGATAGTGGTCATTAACAACTATTGTCTTTTCCATCAGTGGCCACATGGTATTGTATTTATTTTTAATCACCCTATTGTAGATAGTCATATGGCAGTCAACAAAAACCTTGGTTATCATGATCACAGGGAATACATATAACATCATTTACATTTTTTTTTGTAAATCCTTCAATAAATATAAAAGACACGAGGTTTGATTTATGTCCAAAGTGTATTTTTTCACCAATGAATGCTGTACAGGTAATCTTAACAAAATAAATTTGTTCTGAAGAAAGATGACTCTCTCCGCCCGTTTGGGAATTACAGCTGCCTGAGCATACATACATAACCATATTACTACTAACTCCTTAACTTCACCAACGTAGTACCCTACTTGCAAAAAGCAAAAGTTTTTTCTATGCTTTACCTACTGAAGTGAATTATCAAGTGCCAATTAACCAATAAGACATCCCTAAGACCCCCATCAAAACCCCCTCCGTGTAAATACACCTTAAATTAATCCTGTTTTGGTAAGAACACCTTCGTCATATGGGCATCATGCTCGATTGCCTACAACAGAATAGCATTGTAGTAGCGTTACGACAAGTGTACCTTTGCCATCAACAAAGTATCGTCATAGGGCACCCCCTCCCAGAGAAGGTAGCAGCTGTTCAGAACTTCCCAACGCCCTAGACCGACAAAAAAAAAAAAAGAAAAATACAAGAATTCTTGGGAATGATCGACTCCTAACACCCATAACCAGCACTCTTGCCGCCATCTACGCCTCCCTCAAGGGCAAACCAAAAGACCTGAAGCAGAGTCCCCTCAGGAAGCTGCCTCCTAAAACGAAAAGAAGACCCTATTAACTTTTCCCCTATATATGCACCTCTTTTTCTCCCCACCAATACCAGTGATATCGCTAATGCTGCAGTACTTGAGCAAGTTGTCAATTGCTTGCCACACCAATTGGCCTTCATCAGTAGAAGACTGCTGGCCATCACTTTCGACCTTTCATGGAAGGTACACCCTTGGTATTTGCACGGAATACCTGCCTTTGATGCATGCCTAAGCTATACATCCTAAAACCTGGTTTGTGCATCGACATATATATATATATATATATATATATGTATATGAATATATATATATATATATATATACATATATATATATATATATATATATACATGTATGAATGTATATGTATATATATATATATGTATATATATATATATATATATATATACAGTCAGCGCGGGTTGGTCTGTCCGGGCAGCATCCGCCGTGCATTCATTTTGGTCCCCCCCCCCCATATATACACTAATACACAATATAAATCAATAAAAATTTAATAAAACACTCACCAATATCCCTGCTACTTGTCTATAGGGTAGCCTTTCCTCTTCTTGACCTCCAAAAGTTGTCGAGGAACACTATCGGCGAAGTTTTGGAGTATTTCGGCAGGTATTTCCGCCCACACCTTATGCAGCGCCCGCCTCGAGAAGTGTCACGTTTGTCGTCACTTCTTTACGAAGGCGGGCTTTAACTATCGCCCAAAGGTTCTCAATGGGCGAAATATCAGGACTTTGACCTGGCCAATCAGGAATATAGTTCACTTTGCTATTTTCCAGCCACTTTTTCACTTTTTCAGCCGTATGGCAAGGGGCACCTTCCTGCTGAAAAATTTCAGCTCCTGTAGCCGCAAAACAATCCGCTAAATTGTCTTTTAAAATGTTCAAATAGCGGTCAGCATTAACCGTTATGCCTTTAGGCAAAACAACAAGGCTTGGGGCACCACCGTAGGCAAACGAACCCCAGACCGTGAGATTAGGCTTAAGAGGATCTGACCCCTTTCGCCGCCACACTTTTTTCCCGGTCGTATCACTCACACAAAAGGTCGCTTTGTCACTCCACGAGACACTACGCCACTGCTCCAAGGTCCAATCCTTGTATGTCTTGGCAAAAGCAACCCTCCTCTGCCTTAGTTTCAAAGTTACAGCGGGCTTCTTTCGCGCGATCACTTTCTCGAAGTCGAGGCGCTTCGACAGGTTTTCCTGAA
>NW_027169508.1:35000-37414 GCF_036898095.1 Palaemon carinicauda
CCTAAGTGCCAATAAGTATGTTTTTGAGTTAAGAGCTCCAAAAACTCTTGCTTCTTTACTTAAAGAAAACAAGTTGACTTTGATAACTTTCATTGTTTATTCCTACATAAACGTACCATAAGCGAGGTATATGAACCCTCAGTTTACTATCACTATGTCAGGAATTGCCAGGGATCTCTCATTGTTGTCAGTGTTTTAGTTAGTATGTTTCAGCTTTGTACTGTTATTCATGTTTCCCTTTCTTATTAGTTCTTTTTTTCTTATTCTCTGCTTACTTGTTGTTCTTTCTATGACCTTAGATAAAATTAGCCTTGCTATAAATTTCCCGAAGACATTGTGAAAACATAATGTACATACGAACTGCAAGTAAACAAACACATGCATTATAACTTCTATACCTCTTTGGAAACTCTGGCTGTTATTCTCGTAGCTGATAGTTTTCATTCCCCTACCCTCTACCAATGCCTTCCATTTCTCCCAGAAGCACGGATTTCGAAACATTAAAGAGAGAGAGAGAGAGAGAGAGAGAGAGAGAGAGAGAGAGAGAGAGAGAGAATAATTTTATAATGAAAGAATTTAACTTGGGAGTAACAATATTTTGTTGATATAGATGGCTGTTCAAATTGAGAGAGAGAGAGAGAGAGATGAGAGAGAGAGAGAGAGGGAGAGAGAGAGAGAGAGAGAGAGAGAGAGAGAGAGAGAGAGATACCAACAGTCATTTGATTCTAAGAGAGTTGAACATTGGTATTATAGTATTTATATAAATGACAGTTTTAAAAAAAATCGAGAGAGAGAGAGAGAGAGAGAGAGAGAGAGAGAGAGATGCAAAAATAAACACAAAGACAATTTTGTTAAACTCAATCAGGCAGACGATGGGCTAATAAGTTTGCCAATATATCCAACATTGCGTAAGTATGAGTGTAAGGAGTAAATACATCCACAAATACACATAATACTTATGTTTTGTTAAACCAGTAGGAAATGGTCTTACCAAAACCATATGTCACTTATAAAATTCAAAAGGAATCACAGGCCACTTTGCGGCTTCCCGGTACACTGTTTTTATGTTCTTTGGAACATTTACAAGCTTAACAACATTTCATATAATTCTCTATAGATTCTTTCATTCCTAGTCAAAAGAAGGATTCATGGGCCCTCCTTAATGTTCTATCAATCCCTAAATAGTCTGTATATGGACTTGCCTGTAAAATGTGGATGCTCGATTAATTAAAGAGGGAGGAACAACTACCCATGCACAAAAATCCCCCTCCCCTCTTCTTGTTAGCAAAATATAAGATATCGTTTTTTATGAAAAAAAAAAAAATCACGAGGCACGTTCAGAAATGAGGGATAACTCACCAGTTGCCCTTTATCAGTGCTCACACTCTTTTCATCCATTCCTATTATTTCTCCCCCTTTAGGACTTCTTTTTCATCCCAACCTCCAAAGTCATTCACATCCACATCATCAAGGCATTTGTGACGCACCGAGAGAAGGTTGTGACTCAAAGGCAGGATGAAAGTAACTGAGTAAACTTTATTATGTAACATTCGTTTATATATACATAAACTCTAGGCAAAAAGGGCATACAAAATATAACAGACAATTTCATGTTCAAACCGACAAGCTCACTGGTTACCAGTTAATGCAGAGAAAAGCAAACATGTTATTCTAGGTTCCTATCAGTGCGAGGGGAGAGCGAATATACAAGAATAATACATACAAAAAAAAGAAATGTCGTTACTATGCATGATTGTGTGGCACACGGTTGGTGCATGGCTCCCCCCTAAAAATGACATACTGGATATATTCAATAGGGAGCCCTGATCTAGAGAGGCAAACTGTAGGCAGGTCATCTGGAAGGAGATAAGTAGGTTTTAGATGATCAATGGGGACCCAGTTTTCTTTGCCACGAATGTTTAGTAGGGATGCTTTCGGACTGCTTCGGATCACAAGGAATGGGCCCGTGTATGGGGGCGTTAACGGTGGCTTGCTAGTGTCGTTGCATAGGAAGACGTGTGTTGCAGAGTGCAAGTCTGTCGGTATGTGATGCTTCGCCGGGGGCTTGTAAGTCTGGCTGCATAGAGTAAATTTTCCCACAACGTGACCTATGCGCTGGAGATCGTCGGAGGAGGTTGCAGAAGGAAAAAAATGGGCAGGGACGTCCAACGGGTCGCCATACATCATTTCAGCTGCCGACACGTCGAGGCCATCTTTAGAGTGGTCCTTAGTCCCAGGAGGACCCAGGGAAGCTGAGTAAACCAGTCAGAATCCTTGCAGCGGGATATCAAAGCTGCTTTGACGGTGCAATGAAAACGTTCAACCTTCCATTGGAAGCGTAGTTGTAGGAAGTTGTCTGATGTAGGGTGATGCCCAGGAGATTTGCTAATGATGTCAACAATTGAGAGGGAAAA
>NW_027169510.1:17500-20000 GCF_036898095.1 Palaemon carinicauda
TATCATCCTTTACTGTATCTTCAAAGTGTGGGACATCAATCTAATACATCTGTAATTCCCACACTCTTGGACATCACCTTTCCCTTTAAAGATTGGGATCAATATACACCCACGCCAATCATTTGGTATATTTTCCTGCTCAAAAATCTTTATCATGAGATCGTACAGTATATCCACTCCTTCATCTCCTAAGGCTTTCCATGCCTCCACAGGAATCATGTCTGGTCTAGTTGCCTTTCCATTCTTCCATCTTCCTCAGTGCATTTATTATCTCTTGCCTAGAAAACTTTATTACCATGCTAATGTTCACCTGCCCATCCTCTCTTAATAATCTATAATTTTCTTCATTCAACAGCTGTTCAAAATATTCTTTCCATCTCTTTATAATGTCTTCCTCCTTTCTAAGTACTACACCATCTTGATCTTCATTTGTTTGATGTGTGTAATATCTTTGGTGCTCTTATTTCTAGTCTTCAATAGCTTGATCATCTTGTTTAATCCTTCCTTTGTACCCAGCTCATTATACACACCATCATATGGCCTCTAGCTTTAGCTTGGGCTACTACCTTCTTCACAACCTTGTTTTTCTCTCTGAACCTCTCTCTGTCTTCCCCTGACTGTGATTCTTCCCATCTCTTCTTTGCCTCCTTCTTATCTTTTACAACTTTCTCAATTTCTTCACTCCACCACCAACTCTTCTTTTCTTCCCATATGATACCAGATGTCTCTCCTAGCAGCTCCTTTCCATACCTTCTCATTACTGCTGCGTTTCGTGTCCACCATTCTTGAACATCTTCAATTCCTCTATCAATATCCTCCAAAACCCTTCTCTTAAACTCTCTCATCTTATCTCCTTCCCTCACTAGTTTTGTACCATTTAATTTTCCTTATCCCTTTAGCTTTAGCTTTTCTTTCCCTTTTTAGGCATAAGTCCATACATAGCAGTCTGTGTTGGGGGGCTACATGGTCACCTGGGATAACCTTTCAGTTCTTGACCTCCACCAGCTTTATCCTTTTATACAGGAAGTAGTCTATCTGGGAGCATCTTCCCCCACTCCTATAAGGTTATTAGGTGTTCCCCTTTTCTTCTTAAGGAATGTGTTTACTATTGCCATGTCAAATGACACAGCAAAGTCCACAACACTCTCTCCTTCTGGGTTTCTCTCTCCCAATTCCATGGCCCCCATGCACCCGACCAATTGCCTCATTCTCACTTCCAACATGGCTATTCAAATCTGCCCCCACTATGACCCTCTCCTGTTCTTCCATTACTCCATCCATGTCTCTCCAGAAATTTCCCTTCTCTTCTCTGCAATCAACTTGAGGTGCATATGCACTTATAATATTCAGAATCTCTCCTACACAACACATCTTCAATCTGATGATACGGTCATTCTTTCTATGCACCTCTATCACTGCATTTTTCAGCTCACCAGACGAGTACTATGCCAACTCCATCCCTACCTTGTTTATTTGCTCCGCTATAATATAGCTTATATCCATCATTCAACTCTTTAGCTTATCTCCCTTCCATCGTCTTTCCTACACACACATAGAATCTACTCTCCTTTCCTCATCAAGTCAGCCACTTCTCTACCTTCCCAGTCATGGACCCAACATTAAGCTGACATATTCTGAGTCCAAAGTGAGCTCGCTTCTTTAGCTGCACCCGCTCCTGATGCAGTAGCCCTCACCTTATCACAGAGTTAGGGCGATGTCTCTGTGCGTCGTTTACCAGAGTACGCCCTAGTATTACCTCTTTCCCTATTTCGGCTCATTCCATTTAAGGTTTTGGCACAGGTTTTTACGGGCCGGATGCCCTTCCTGACACCAACCGTCCCTATCTATCCGGGCTTGGGACCGGCACCCATTGGTGGCTAGGTTATTTATATATATGTATATATATATATATATATATATATATATATATATATATATATATATATATATATATATATATATATATATATATATATATATATATATATATATCATCATCATCATCAGCGATGACCGCAGGACAATAACCTCGGATATGCCCCTCAAATCGTATCTGTTTACATTTTTCTATGCTAGTCTAGGACGCAAATTTTCTTAGCTAGTCAATTTATCGTCTTCTCTTCTTTTCCTAACTTCCTTGTCTGTCTGTATGGACTGATTCTGCTATTCTTGATGTTTATTACCTATCATTATCATTATTATTATCATTATATGCTGTTAGAGTAATCTCTACTTGAGTTTGCTCCATTATACTCGTATTATATTATTAGGGGTAGGACCATCATAATACATATGTTTATTTTTGAGAGATAGTGGCACTTTAGTTTTTTTATAAATTCGCTTTGCTTAATAGAACCTCTCCCCCCTATTGGTTTTGTTCTTTAATTCTGGTCTCATTTCCGGGGGTGAGATTTCTATCTCTCCTAGATACGTATGCTCACTAAAAATTCCAATGTGTTCAACCACAACAATTGCTTGTTATCTATCAGCATTTCCTTGG
>NW_027169510.1:25000-30000 GCF_036898095.1 Palaemon carinicauda
GGCCTAGCCATTACTGTACTGTACCTTGCCGGCCGGCAGAGCTGGCCGGCAGGGGTATTACTGTACTGTACGTCGTTCTACTTCTGGACCTAGTATAGGTTGGGATGTGGAATTGACTCAGCCCATTGCCGGCCGGCAGAGATGCTGGCCGGCAAGGGTCTTATGTTTTCGAGTGCTGCCCGGACCTCTCTTGGTCCCTCATCCATGCCTGCCGGCAGAGCCGGACGGCATTGGTCAAGGAAGCCTGAATTACTTTCTCCCCTTCCTTATATGCACTCTTTCGGTTGCCGGGCTTGGGGGGTTATGTACACTCTTATCCCGGCATCCATTCTATTTTCTTCTAGTGCTGTACCTGTCCCGGCTGGTTCTTTTGCTGCCGGCTGGCATCGGTCTTGTACCTTTGCTGGCCGGCTTATGTCAGTCCTGGTCTGCCGGTCACCAAGAGTGTGGCCGGCAGCTGGGTACTACCTTGTGTAGTTGCTAGCTGGCAGCTATTGCCGGCCAACACTGGCTGTTACCGGCCGGCAGTTGCTGCCGACCGGCACAGGCATTTGAACCAGAGTGCTGCCGCCCTATAGCTGTTAAGTAGTATACTTTAAAGCTAGTTGTGGTGTGTGCCGGCCGGCAAAGGCAGGCCGGCACACATCCTCCTATACTGTACTAGTATTCTTCTGTATAGCATATACAGTAAGAAGAAAACTATAGTAAAGGTTTAGGTACAGCACTGTATCTTCTAACACTATTGTGTTTTCTTGCACGGCCCTTTGCTGTTACCCTCAGATAGGAAGCAGAGTCTTCCCTGTCTATTATCCAGGATTTTAAAATCATTGCCTAGGTGTGAGCTCCACCTGTTTCCTCTGGAAACCTTGCATTGGTTACTCTAGAAGAGATAAACCATTTTGATTTTATTATCTGGAAGGCTGCAGCAATGGGTTGTGAGGGAAACACAAGTGTGTGTCTTTCCTTTATGAATTGTTATGTTATACTATGCATATCCAGTGATACATAGTTCACTTGATACTCATGGAAATTTCTTCTCTTTACGGAGGACCCTCCGAAGTGCGGAAATGTTTTCTGCAATGTCCGCAGCAAGAACCTCTGCGGACATGAGTGTTGTAGGAGACACGCAGCATGCGCTGTCTCCAAGGATGAGCTCCAGTATTAGGACCCTCAGGTATGTACTGTATGCACTAACCTGATTACTGAGGCTTTTGATTCCCCTAGAACGGCGGAATCAAGGGATATAGCAAGGGAAAAGCTTCGTACTTGGGTAAGGGGCTTCAAGAAGAACACCTCTGGCCCTTATCTTCCAAGTGAGAAGATGAGGGCGTATCTTTTTCCCCAGGCATCAGCTGATGCAGTGATTCCCCAGCCTCAAGAGGAGATCCCTCAAGATCAAGTCCAGATGGACGCGGAAGTCGCAGTTGCGATGCAAGACATCCAGTTGTATGACAGGATGTCTGACCTGGACGAACGTTTGGAAGAAGACCTCCTGGCAGAAGGTCAGGATCAAGTTCAAACCCCGGATGTCGTAGAGGATGAGGTCGACGAGGTGTCGGCTACTCCGGTTCAGATGCCGGAGCCTATGCCTTCAACATTGGCTGGTCTCCCAGTAGAACTGGGACAGGCCCTCTCTTCGATTGTTGGAATGATCCAACAAATGCAGAAGGAGAATCAGGAGAAGGCGGCTGCAATGGAACTGCGTATGCAGTCCCTGGCAGAATCACATGGGCCCCAGAAAAGGCTCAATGTGAAATACCTTCCCATATGCTCAGATGCTAACCCATGGAGGTATGCTGAGCACATGCCAATGACGACTGGAAAGATCATCATCTCGGATAAGCTGGGTTCAGTTCCCCTAGAGGAGGTAGAATTCTGGCCCAGCAAGGCATCATATCCGGACTGCTATGTCCGGCTGAGAAAAGAACCAGCTTCAAGGGAGGAGACAGAGCCGTAGGAGGTCATTATTATGGACCACGCTAAGGCTCAAGCCCTACTTTCATCCTCGATGAAAGAGAGGGGCTTCTCTAATTTGAAGGTAGCTGCATTGAGCAAGAAGGTCCCTTCTTTTGTGTCCTCTCCTGATAGAGCCTTCCCCTTTTTATAGAAAGGGTTTGCGGCTGTCCTAAAGGCAGTCGAGGCCGGCAAGCCTTGCCCCTCCCTGGAGGAGTGTAAACCCTTGTCGCTGGCTCTGCCTATGGACCACAAAGAATGGAAGGATGTCCATCTGACATTCTCAGTGGGAAAGTTGGAGGCTGATATTGCCGGACGGCAATTCATCGAGGACCTCCCCAAGCTGTCCGAATCTCTTTTACGAAGAGAGTTCGAGACAAAAGAAAGACTGGCTGCCTCAATGTCTCATCAGACTACTCTTGAGACAATGGCAAGTGACCCTAAGGTCCATGAAATGTTCATGGTAGTGGCTAAGTCTCACCTAGCCACAGTGACGAAGGACCTTTATGGCTTCGTCAAGGCAAGGAGAGCGTGTAGGGAGTTCGTGTTCACCGGGGCTTCGGTGAGACACGAGCCAAGGAAGTTAATCTCCTCCAACATTTGGGGAAAAGACCTTTTCCCTACCGATGTGGTCAAAGAGGTTGTTGATAAGGCCGCCGTGGAGAATAGAAACCTTCTCCAGAAGTGGGGCCTGGCTATCAAAAGAAAATCTTCCCCGGATGAGGGTCCTCAACCAAAGAGGAAGAATAGGAGGACTAGGCTACCATCTCGGCCAGCCAAGCCTTATAGACAGCAACAGCAACTGCAATTGCCTTTGCCTCCAGTGCCCCAGATGGTGGCACAAACCCCGACTGCTTTTCAGTAGCTACCCCAGGCAGTGCCAGGTCAGTCAACCACATTCACCCCAACGTTCGAAGGACAGTCTTCTTCCTTTCGTGCAAAACCTAGAGGAGCAGCCAGAGGCTCGTCTAGGCGCCCCTCAAGGGGAAGGGGACTCAGAGGTGGTCGTGGTCAGGGAGGCAAGACCTCAGGACGGCAGTCCAAGTGAAACGATACCGGTAGGAGGGAGGCTGATGAAATTTCGGGATCGCTGGACCTTCGATCCCTGGGCCCAAAGCCTACTCAAGAATGGACTGTGTTGGAGTTGGTACAGCACTCCACCCCCATTTTGGAGGAGTACGTTCAAGAACTGTTGGAGAAAAAGGTGATCCGAAAGGTGAAGTCCATCAAATTCCAAGGGAGGCTGTTTTGTGTTCCCAAGAAAGATTCGGAAAAGCTCAGAGTCATTCTGGACTTGTCGCCACTCAACAAGTTCATAGTGAATTGCAAATTCAAGATGCTAACACTGCAACACATAAGGACCTTACTGCCCAAGAGGGCATTCTCAGTCTCTATAGACTTGTCAGACGCCTATTGGCATATTCCAATCAGCCGTCGACTCTCCCCCTACCTAGGGTTCAGGCTACAACGGAGACTGTACGCCTTCAGAGCCATGCCATTCGGGCTAAACATAACCCCAAGGATTTTCACGAAGCTTGTGAGCGCAGCTCTCAAACAATTACGCCTAAAGGGGATTCAGGTAGTAGCCTACCTGGACGACTGGCTGGTGTGGGCAGCATCCGAGACCGAATGCTTGCAAGCTTCCAGTCAGGTGATCCAGTTCCTAGAGTACCTAGGCTTCAAGATCAACAGAAAAAAGTCTCGACTTTCTCCATCCCAAAAGTTCCAGTGGCTGGGAATCCACTGGGACCTTTTGTCACACAGTTTCTCCATCCCGACGAAGAAAAGGAAGGAGATAGCGGGCTCTGTCAAGAGACTTCTAGATTCCGAAAGGATATCAAGACGCAAACTGGAGAGGGTACTAGGCTCTCTCCAGTTTGCTTCAGTGACAGACCCAGTGCTAAGAGCACAGCTAAAGGATGCAACCGGAGTTTGGAGAAGGTATGCATCAAACGCGCGAAGAGACCTGAGAAGACCAGTGCCGCCTCGGCTACGTACTCTTCTCAGACCTTGGTCCCAAGCCAGACATCTAAAGAAGTCGGTTCTTCTTCAGCCACCTCCCCCGTCGATGACGATTCACTCAGACGCCTCAAAGGAGGGATGGAGAGGTTACTCTCATCGGAAAAAAGTCCAGGGGACTTGGTCCAAGCTATTCAGGACCTTTCATATAAACTTTCTAGAAGCTATGGCAGTGCTCCTTACCTTAAAGAAAGTCTCCCCGCGTCACTCGATCCACATAAGATTGGTGACGGACAGCGAGGTGGTTGTGAGATGCTTGAATCGACAAGGGTCGAGGTCACCACCTCTCAACCAAGTGATGTTAGCCATTTTCCGATTGGCTGAAAAGAAGAAGTGGTACCTGTCGGCAGTTCACCTTCAAGGAGTCCGCAATGTGACAGTGGACGCTCTATCCAGGTTCACACCGATAGAGTCGGAATGGTCCTTAGACGCAGGATCATTTTCCTTCATTCTGAATCAAGTCCCAGAACTGCAAATAGACCTCTTTGCGACGAAAGACAACAAGAAGTTGCCCCTGTACGTGTCCCCGTACGAGGACCCCTTAGCGGA
This sequence comes from Palaemon carinicauda, assembly GCF_036898095.1. Classification (NCBI taxonomy): domain Eukaryota; kingdom Metazoa; phylum Arthropoda; class Malacostraca; order Decapoda; family Palaemonidae; genus Palaemon; species Palaemon carinicauda. The sequence continues at coordinate 29,522 of NW_027169510.1, forward strand.
AGCAGTGGACGCAATGTCCCTCGACTGGAACAGATGGTCCAGGATTTATCTGTTCCCTCCTCACAACCTTCTGTTGAGGGTCCTCAACAAACTGAGATCCTTCAAGGGGGTAGCGGCAATAGTGGCCCACAAGTGGCCGAACAGTATGTGGTTCCCCTTGGCGTTGGAACTACAGATGAAGTTCGTGCCGCTACCACATCCAGTTCTGACCCAGCGAGTCCAGAAGTCGACTGTCTGCGCTTCATTACAGAAAAGCCAGACCCTGCAGCTCATGATTTTCTCGCCCTTGCGGTGAAAAAGCGTTTCGGGATTTCGAAAGCCAGCATAGACTTCCTAGAGGAATATAAGTGCAAATCGACTAGAAGGCAATATGAGTCATCTTGGAGAAAATGGGTGGCCTTTGTAAAGGCAAAGAATCCGCAGGAGATCTCAACAGACTTCTGCTTATCTTTCTTCATCCACCTCCATGGCCAAGGGTT
>NW_027169512.1:0-12500 GCF_036898095.1 Palaemon carinicauda
TTGAAAGCTAAAGATAAGAGTCGACCAGCGAAATCTAACCGAGGTCCTTTACGTCAATAGGCTTAGGGGGAGATGGTGATGAGGAAATATCTAAGAGCGCATACGACATACAACTGTTGTGACTATTACACTACACAGCAGTTTTATTTGCATTGGACCAAGAAAACACTCATTGTAAGTAAATTATCTAGTTTAGGGTGTCACTCAGACTTATTTAATTTATTGGCCATCTTGCCATTTGATACTGGCCGTCAAATAAATGAAACAACGGATTGACAAATACAAACTTCTACATACACTTTCACTCAAACCAGAATAAATAACCCTTGGAAAAGCGGTTCAGACATCCCCCCATTGCACCTCCCTCTCCCTCTCTCTCTCTCTCTCTCTCTCTCTCTCTCTCTCCCTTCTTCAACCACTCACTCTCTCTCTCCCTTCTTCAACCACTCACTCTCTCTCTCCCTCTTTGACTACTCACACTCTCTCTCCCTCTTTTAACTCCCCCTTCTCTCTCTCCCTTTTCCACCCACTTCTACCCCCTTCTCTCTCCATTTTCTACCCACTTCTCTCTCCCTTTTCAACTACTCACTCTCTCTCTCTCTCTTCCCCTACTTCTACCCCCTTCTCTCTCTCCCTTTTCCACCTACTTTTACCCACTTCTCTCTCCCTTTCCCACCCACTTCTCTCTCCCTTTTCCGCCCACTTCTCTCTCCCTTTTCCGCCCACTTCTCTCTCCCTTTTCCGCCCACTTCTCTCTCTTCCATCCCCTCTTCCTCTTCCAACACCCCTCTCTCTCTCTCTCTCTCTCTCTCTCTCTCTCTCTCTCTCTCTCTCCATTTTTCTGCGTTATAACAATTTTAAAGGGTGCTGATTGTCTTGTGCGTATAAAGACTATAATAATCCTTTATGATTAAAGTTACTCAGTGGATGTCACTTATAAAGGTGAGCTTATGCATATAAAAGATGGTCCTGTAGTGAGCCGAAACTTTTCGGGTGAAGGGGGACCAACTAAGCAATACCATATATTGAATCCGTGTAACATGAGGTTTATCTGGAGTATTAAAAGTCGAAGATTTTACATATTTTCTAATCTTCAAAGAAGTTTCATTTCGACGTGTCAAGATTCGTAGAGAGAGAGAGAGAGAGAGAGAGAGAGAGAGAGAGAGAGAGAGAGAGAGAGAGAGAGAGAGAGAAAATTGGTTGACCAAAAGAAGAGACTACGGACGAAGGAAAACTATCAAGAACGAAATGGATAAATTTATGAATTTGGCCTTTGGATGGTCTGACATGGGGGGGGGGGGAAACAATGGTTCGATGTATGAAACGGTGGCAGTGGTATACCAGAAATACCAGACATCCTCCCTACTCCTCGACACACAAAAATACCAGACATCCTCCCTACTCCTCGACACAGAAATACCAGACATCCTCCCTACTCCTCGACACAGAAATACCAGACATCCTCCCTACTCCTCGACACACAGAAATACCAGACATCCTCCCTACTCCTCGACACACAGAAATACCAGACATCCTCCCTACTCCTCGACACACAGAAATACCAGACATCCTCCCTACTCCTCGACACACAAAAATACCAGTCATCCTCCCTACACCTCGACCTACAATGTTACCAGACATCCTCCCTACTCATCGACACACAAACGATATCAGACATCCTTCCTCCTACTCGACCCACAGAATCGATACCAAACATCCTTCCACTCCTTGATCCACTGACACGATACCAGACATCCTCCCTACTCCTCGACCCATACACGATACCAGACATCCTCTCTACTCCTTGACCCACAGAAACAATACCAGACACCCTTCCAACTCCTAGACCCACAGAAACAATACCAGACATCCTTCCAACTCCTCGACCCACAGAATCGATACCAGACATCCTTCCAACTCCTCGACCCACAGAATCGATACCAGACATCCTCCCTACTCCTCGATCTACAGAAACTATACCAGACATACTCCCTACTCCCCAACCCACAGAAACGATACCAGACATGCTCCCTACTCCTCGACCTACAGAAATAATACCAGGCATCCTTCCTACTCCTCAATTCACAGAAATGGTACCAAATATTCTCTCTACAGAAATAATACCAGACATCCTTCCTACTCCTCGACCCACAGACACTATACCAGACATCCACCTTACTCCTCGATCCACAGTCACTATACCAGACATCCTCCCTACTCCTCGACCCACAGACACGATACCAGACATCCTCCCTACTCCTTGACCCACACACACGATACCAGACATCATCCCTACTCCTCCACCCACAGACATGATACCAGACATCATCCCTACTCCTCGACCCACAGACACGATACCAGACATCCTCCCGACTCCTCGACCCACAGACACGATACCAGACATCCTCCCTACTCCTCGACCCACAGACACGATACCAGATATCCTCCCTACTCCTCGACCCACAGACACGATACCAGACATCCTCCCTACTCCTCGACCCACAGACATAATACCAGACATCCTCCCTACTCCTCGACCCACAGACATAATACCAGACATCCTCCCTACTCCTCGACCCACAGACACGATACCAGACATCCTTCCTACTCCTCGACCCATAGACAATACAAGACATCCTCCCTACTCCTCGACCCACAGACATGATACCAGACATCACTCCCTACTCCTCGACCTACAGACACGATACCAGACATCCTCCCTACTCCTCGACCCACAGACATGATACCAGACATCCTCCTTAATACTCGACTCACAGACACGATACCAGACATCCTCCCTACTCCTCCACCCACAGACATGATACCAGACATCCTCTCTACTCCTCCACCCACAGAAACTATACCGAACATACTTAACTCACAGAAACGATACCAGACATCCCTCCTACTCCTTGACCCACAGACATGATACCAGACATCCTCCCTACTCCTCGACCCACAAACATGATACCAAACATCCTCCCTACTCCTCGACCCACAAACATATCAAACATCCTCCCTACTCCTCGACCCACAAACATGATACCAAACATCCTCCCTACTCCTTGACCCACAGACATGATACCAGACATCCTCCCTACTCCTCGACCCACAGACATGATACCAGACATCCTCCCTACTCCTCGACCCACAAACATGATACCAGACATCCTCCCTACTCCTCGACCCACAAACATACCAAACATCCTCCCTACTCCTCGACCCACAAACATGATACCAAACATCCTCCCTACTCCTCGACCCACAAACATGATACCAAACATCCTCCCTACTCCTCGACCCACAAACATGATACCAAACATCCTCCCTACTCCTCGACCCACAGACATGATACCAGACATCCTCCCTACTCCTCGACCCACAGACATGATACCAGACATCCTCCCTACTCCTCGACCCACAAACATGATACCAAACATCCTCCCTACTCCTCGACCCACAGACATGATACCAGACATCCTCCCTACTCCTCGACCCACAAACATGATACCAAACATCCTCCCTACTCCTCGACCCACAAACATACCAAACATCCTCCCTACTCCTCGACCCACAAACATGATACCAAACATCCTCCCTACTCCTCGACCCACAAACATGATACCAAACATCCTCCCTACTCCTCGACCCACAAACATGATACCAAACATCCTCCCTACTCCTCGACCCACAAACATGGTACCAAACATCCTCCCTACTCCTCGACCCACAGACATTATACCAGACATCCTCCCTACTCCTCGACCCACAGATATGATACCAGACATCCTCCTTACTCCTCGAGCCACACACACGATACCAGACATCCTCCCTACTCCTTGACCCACAGACATGATACCAGACATCCTCTCTACTCCTCGATCCACAGACACTATACCAGACATCCTCCCTACTCCTCGACCCACAGACATGATACCATACATCCTCTCTAATCCTTGACCCGTAGAAACTATACCGAACATACTTGATCCACAGAAACGATACCAGACATCCTTTCTACTACTTGACCCACAGAAACTATACCGGACATACTTAACCCACAGAAACGGTACCAGACATTCTTCCTACTCTTCGACCCAGAGAAACGATACCGGACATACTTAATCCACAGAATCGATATCAGACATCCTTCCTACTCCTCGACCCACAGAAATGATACTGGACATCCTTCCTACTCCTCGACCCACAGACATTATACCAGACATCCTCCCTACTCCTCGACCCACAAACATGATACCAAACATCCTCCCTACTCCTCGACCCATAAACATGATACCAAACATCCTCCCTACTCCTCAACCCACAAACATGATACCAAACATCCTCCCTACTCCTCGACCCACAAACATGATACCAGACATCCTCCCTACTCCTCGACCCACAAACATGATACCAGACATCCTCCCTACTCCTCGACCCACAAACATGATACCAAACACCCTCCCTACTCCTCGACCCACAAACATGATACCAAACATCCTCCCTACTCCTCGACCCACAAACATGATACCAAACATCCTCCCTACTCCTCGACCCACAAACATGATACCAAACATCCTCCCTACTCCTCGACCCACAAACTGGATACCAAACATCCTCCCTACTCCTCGACCCACAAACATGATACCAAACATCCTCCCTACTCCTCGACCCACAAACATGATACCAAACATCCTCCCTACTCCTCGACCCACAAACATGATACCAAACATCCTCCCTACTCCTCGACCCACAAACTGGATACCAAACATCCTCCCTACTCCTCGACCCACAAACTGGATACCAAACATCCTCCCTACTCCTCGACCCACAAACATGATACCAAACATCCTCCCTACTCCTCGACCCACAAACTGGATACCAAACATCCTCCCTACTCCTCGACCCACAAACATGATACCAAACATCCTCCCTACTCCTCGACCCACAAACATGATACCAAACATCCTCCCTACTCCTCGACCCACAAACTGGATACCAAACATCCTCCCTACTCCTCGACCCACAAACATGATACCAGACATCCTCCCTACTCCTCGACCCACAAACATGATACCAGACATCCTCCCTACTCCTCGACCCACAAACATGATACCAAACATCCTCCCTACTCCTCGACCCACAAACTGGATACCAAACATCCTCCCTACTCCTCGACCCACAAATATGATACCAAACATCCTCCCTACTCCTCGACCCACAAACATGATACCAAACATCCTCCCTACTCCTCGACCCACAAACTGGATACCAAACATCCTCCCTACTCCTCGACCCACAAACATGATACCAGACATCCTCCCTACTCCTCGACCCACAAACATGATACCAGACATCCTCCCTACTCCTCGACCCACAAACATGATACCAAACACCCTCCCTACTCCTCGACCCACAAACATGATACCAAACATCCTCCCTACTCCTCGACCCACAAACATGATACCAAACATCCTCCCTACTCCTCGACCCACAAACATGATACCAAACATCCTCCCTACTCCTCGACCCACAAACTGGATACCAAACATCCTCCCTACTCCTCGACCCACAAACATGATACCAAACATCCTCCCTACTCCTCGACCCACAAACATGATACCAAACATCCTCCCTACTCCTCGACCCACAAACATGATACCAAACATCCTCCCTACTCCTCGACCCACAAACATGATACCAAACATCCTCCCTACTCCTCGACCCACAAACTGGATACCAAACATCCTCCCTACTCCTCGACCCACAAACATGATACCAAACATCCTCCCTACTCCTCGACCCACAAACTGGATACCAAACATCCTCCCTACTCCTCGACCCACAAATATGATACCAAACATCCTCCCTACTCCTCGACCCACAAACATGATACCAAACATCCTCCATACTCCTCGACCCACAAACATGATACCAGACATCCTCCCTACACCTCGACCCAAAAACATGATACCAAACATCCTCCCTACTCCTCGACCCACACACGATACCAAACATCGTCCCTACTCCTCGACCCACAAACATGATACCAAACATCCTCCATACTCCTCGACCCACAAACATGATACCAAACATCCTCCCTACTCCTCGACCCACAAACATGATACCAAACATCCTCCCTACTCCTCGACCCACAAACATGATACCAGACATCCTCCCTACTCCTTGACCCACAGACATGATACCAAACATCCTCCCTACTCCTCGACCCACAGACATTATACCAGACATCCTCCCTACTCCTTGACCCACAGACATGATTCCAGACATCCTCCCTACTCCTCGACCCACAGACATCATACCAGAAACCCTCCCTACTCCTCAACCCACAGATATGATACCAGACATCCTCCCTACTCCTCGGTCCACAGACACTATACCAGACATCCTCCCTACTCCTCGACCCACAGACATGATACCAGACATCCTCTCTAATCCTAGACCCGCAGAAACTATACCGAACAAACTTGATCCACAGAAATGATACCAGACATCCTTCCTACTCCTTGACCCACAGAAACTATACCGGACATACTTAACCCACAGAAACGATACCAGACATCCTTCCTACTCTTCGACCCACAGAAACGATACCGGACATACTTAATCCACAGAATCGATATCAGACATCCTTCCTACTCCTCGACCCACAGAAATGATAATGGACATACTTAACCGACAGAAACAATACCAGACATCCTTCCTACTCCTTGACCCACAGAAATGATACCAGACATCCTTCCTACTCCTCGACCCACAGAAACTATACCGAATATATTTAACCCACAGAACCAAAACCAGACATCCTTCCTACTTCTCGACCCACAGAAACGATACCGGACATACTTAACCCACAGAATCGATATCAGACATCCCTCCTACAACTCGACCCACAGACATGATACCAGACATCCCTCCTACTCCTCGATCCACAGAAATGATACCGGACATACTTAACCCTTAGAAACGATACCAGACAACCTTCCCACTTCTCGACCCACAGAAACGATACCGGACATCCTCTCTACTCCTCGACCCACAGACATGATACCAGACATCCTCTCTACTCCTTGACCCACAGACACGATACCAGACATCCTCCCTACTCCTCGACCCACAGACACGATACCAGACATCCTCCCTACTCCTCGACCCACAGACATGATACCAGACATCCTCTCTACTCCTCGACCCACAGAAACTATACCGAACATACTTAACCCACAGAAACGATACCAGACATCCCTCCTACAACTCGACCCACAGACATGATACCAGACATCCTCCCTACTCCTTGACCCACAGACATGATTCCAGACATCCTCCCTACTCCTCGACACAGACATGATACCAGATATCCTCCCTACTCCTTGACCCAAAGAAACGATACCAGACATCCTTCCTACTCCTGGACCCACAGACACGATACCAGACATCCTCCCTACTCCTCGACCCACAGACATGATACCAGACATCCTCTCTAATCCTCAACCTACAGACATGATACCAGACATCATCTCTACTCCTCGACCCACAGAAACTAAACCGGACATACTTAACCCACAGAATTGATACCAGACATCCTCCCTACTCCTCGACCCACAGAAACGATACCGGACATACTTAACCCACAGAATCGATACCAGACATCCTCCCTACTCCTCGACCCTCAGAAACGATACCGGACATACTTAACCCACAGAATCGATACCAGACATCCTCCCTACTCCTCGACCCACAGAAACGATACCGAACATACTTAACCCACAGAATCGATACCAGACATCCTCCCTACTCCTCGACCCTCAGAAACGATACCGGACATACTTAACCCACAGAATCGATACCAGACATCCTCCCTAGTCCTCGACCCTCAGAAACGATACCGGACATACTTAACCCACAGAATCGATACCAGACATCCCTCCTACTCCTCGGCCCACAGAAATGATACCGGACATACTTAACCCATAGAAACGGTACCAGACAATCTTCCCACTTCTCGACCCACAGACATGATACCAAACATCCTTCCTACTCCTTGACCCACAGACATGATACCAGATATCCTCTCTACTCCTCAACCCACAGACACGATACCAGACATCCTCCCTACTCTCCACCCACAGATATGATACCAGACATCCTCTCTACTCCTCGACCCACAGAAACTTTACCGAACCTACTTAACCCACAGAAACGATACCAGACATCCCTCCTACTCCTCGACCCACAGACATGATACCAGACATCCTCCCTACTCCTTGACCCACAGACATGATTCCAGACATCCTCCCTACTCCTTGACACAGACATGATACCAGATATCCTCCCTACTCCTCGACCCACAGAAACGATACCAGACATCCTCCCTACTCCTGCACCCACAGACACGATACCAGACATCCTCCCTACTCCTCGACCCACAGACATGATACCAGACATCCTCTCTACTCCTCGACCCACAGAAACTATACCGAACATACTTAACCCACAGAAACGATACCAGACATCCCTCCTACTCCTCGACCCACAGACACGATACCAGACATCCCTCCTACTCCTCGACCCACAGACATGATACCAGACATCCTCCCTACTCCTCGACACACAGACATGATATCAGACATCCTCCCTACTCCTCGACACACAGACATGATACCAGATATCCTCCCTACTCCTTGACCCACAGAAACGATACCAGACATCCTTCCTAATCCTGGACCCACAGACACGATACCAGACATCCTCCCTACTCCTCGACCCACAGACATGATACCAGACATCCTCCCTACTCCTCGACACACAGACATACCAGATATCCTCCCTACTCCTCGACCCACAGAAACGATACCAGACATCCTTCCTAATCCTTGACCCACAGAAACGATACCAGACATCCTTCCTACTCCTCGACACACAGAAACGATACCGGACATCCTTCCTACTCCTCGACCCACAGAAATGATACCGGACATACTTAACTCACAGAATCGATACCAGACATCCCTCCTCCTCCTCGATCCACAGAAATGATACCGGACATACAATTAATCTTCGTAACTATTGATAGGATCTTAAAATTAAAATTCATGCTAAATGTACTTTATAGTCACACTCCAAAATCAAACTATTTTCTCCAGTCTTAGGTAGTGCCATAGCCTCTGTACCATGGTCTTCCACTGTCTCTTGGGTTAGAGGTCTTTTGATTGAGGGTACACTCGGGCATACTATTCTATCCAATTTCTCTTCCTCTTTTGTTAAAATGTTTATAGTTTACATAGGAAATGTTTATCTTAATGTTACTATTCTTAAAAAAAAAAAAATTAAATTGTTTCTTTTCCTCGGTGGTCTATTTTCCTGTTGGGGTCCCTGGGCTGATAGCATCCGACTTTACCAACTAGTGTTGTTGGTTAGCAAGTAGCAATAATAATAATAATAAAAATACGATTAGATAAAACTAATTTTCCGAATTAATTTGATAAAATGAAGGTAGGTGATTTGCAAATAAAGTCACGTGATAATGAAAAGGCTCTGATTGGTCATTTATAGAACGATTGTAATAGTGACATAGCTAATTAGACTAAGTGGAAAATACAAAAAAAAAAAAAAAAATCATATAAGGGGAAACTGTCCATTTCCAACAACAGTTGCATAATTATATGGAAGAGATTCTTAAAAATACTGTCTATAGGTTAGGAATGTTTCATCGTATATCAGGGCAGTGTTATATTTTCCATTACAGTATTAAAATTGAATTTCATACGTAATGATACCATTCAGTAATCGTAAGCTTTGAAATAATTTGCCTGGATGAAATTGAAGGGCCAAACTGTGTGTGAGAGTGTGTGTGTAGTTTTATAGGAAGGTTCCAACACACCACAGAAAGTAAATATAGGACATGTGTTAGAACGGTAACCGGCTATAGTAATTAAGACTGTATGACTGTGTGTGTATGTATGTGGGTGTAAATGTATGTGTGTGTGTACTTATGTAGGTGTAAGTTTGTGTATGTGTGTGTAAGGCTCTAGTAATTAAGACACTGGCTGTGTGTATGTATGGAGGCGAAAGTGTGTATGTCTAAGGTGGGTGTGACAATTATTCAAGTAAACACCACAAGATATGTATAACTGGGTGTGTGTGTGTGTGTGTGTGTGTATGCATGGGTTGGTGTTACGGTTAAGAAGAATAGGCTGAGCTGAACTACCCAAGGCCTTCAATAAAGAGTCAAATGTCAATCAAGCCATTAAAAACTATCATCCACTAAACAAATGTGATGTTTTTGCATTCTACTACACGGCAATAAAATAAGTTCAAATGCGCATTTCCTCAAGCCGAATAAAATCATAGAAAACTGAATAAATAACACTAAAATACATTTACAAGAGTTAATTGACAAGCGGAGAAAATTCCATAAAACCAGGTTAAGGATAATGCACTAACACTAGGCCTAATCGTTACAGCTAAACGTATACTTTTATATTCTTCAATTGCTGATCAATTAAATGCAATGTAACCTTCCATAGTGATAAACTATGAAATTGGAAGATTTGAAATAAAGAATTGCTCGAGTTAATAGAGTAACGGAAATAACTACATTAATCCAGGTTAAGGCTTATGCACTAACAATAGCCCTAATCGTTACTGATAAACACATCCTTCAATAGCTGATCAATTAAATGCAATGTAACCTTCCATAGTGATAAACTAGGAAATTGGAAGATTTGAAACAATTGCTAGAGTTAATAGAGTAACGGAAATAACTGCATTAACCCAGGTTAAGGCTTATGCACTAACACTAGGCCTAATCGTCACTGATACACACACTTATATGCTTCAATTGCTGATCAATTAAATGCAATATTTTAATAGTGATAAAGTATGAAATTGAAAGATTTGAAACACAGTATAGCTCTATCAAGAAATGCCTAACTGCTACAGGAAAATGAGCTTAAATATGATCGAATTAAACATTTTATATCTCTCTGACCAGTCTACAACCAGATATATCCCTGCAATTACTCACATGAAATTAAAAATGAAGCAAGACGAATAGTTGCTTGATATAACTAGATCAGAAAACACTAGACCACACAAACTCAGAAGTAACACTGGATCTTGTCTAACAACACAAACAAAGAACCAAGTTTCTTAGCCAATCAGAGACAAACATCACACCAGAAGGTCCAATAGTCGCCTTCCCATTGGCTGGGAGCCTTCTACGTCATTTCTAAACGATCTAACGACCTGCTTAGGTTAATTACACGCATATCTTGTTAAGAATTTATTTTACAGGATAAATTTTCAATAAACCGAAAGTAATATTAACCCGTAAATGAAGTTTAATCAATGGACAGAATGTATGTATGGAGCAACAAACAGTTGATTATTGCTATTGTTATAAATTTCGATTTTTAATTATTCCTATATTTTACCAGGACTTCAAAGAAAGATACGCTTATATATATATATATATATATATATATATATATATATATATATATATATATATATAGAGAGAGAGAGAGAGAGAGAGAGAGAGAGAGAGAGAGAGAGAGAGAGAGAGAGAGAATGTTTTGGGGATATTATCATTGTAATAGGCTAAATTATTTAGCTGCAAAATGATACCAACATGATTGCTTTTACATCTATAGTAAGCTAGTCACCACATCCAATTCGCGAAAATACGAAAATCTTTCATTTTATTAAATACGCTTATAAAATATTTACAAAACGTGCAAAACTGTATCAAAGGATGCAAAATTTATTCAGATATACTATGAAAAACCTTATTTTTTCGTGCTACCCATATTGTTGCAACCTTTAGCAACATATTCCAACTTTATATTTTATAATTTGTATATGATTTGAGGCAATTGTAATTATTGTAGGAAACCCTATAATCATTCAGCTTTAAATTAAAAAAAAACTCAAATAACCACAGCCATTTTAATTGAATTGTATTCTAACAGTTTTGCGATGCAACTAGAATATTTTAATCGTATTTTGTGGAGGAAATAGAGGTTGAATTGATTATTTATATAATTAAATTCCGCAAAAATACTCGCTCAAACAGCAAGGGAATAATGAGCAAAACCCATTTCTAGATCTACACTACAGGGTGTCGCAAAATAGTGTATACACTCTTTGGATTGTTACAAGTTGTTCAAGTTATTGATATTAACGTGAAAAACAGATTCACAGGAGAGAAACAATGTACATTTAAAGATTTTTTTCACTGTGAACTCTCAGAATCTTGAAATGTGCATTGTTTCTCTCCTGTGAATCTGTTTTCCAAGTTAATATCAATAAATTGAACAACTTGTAACAATCCAAAGAGTGTATACATTATTTTGGGAGACTGTATGGAGGTCTTTGTCCATTCAGTAATTGTGGGTGAGGACAATGGTAAGGACTCCATAGAAAATGGGAATAATACCCATTTTCTATGTGTGAAAGGTCTAGTCCGCTAATTTACA
>NW_027169512.1:15000-20000 GCF_036898095.1 Palaemon carinicauda
TGAATTGAAATAGATTTAAATATGTGTGGCTTATCAAACTTCAGGAAGAAGGAATACCAAAATCGAAAATATCCGAAAAATTAATCTTCTAAAAATACTATAATGTATATATATTATAAATTGTAATTGTAAATATGTATTTCATAATTTAAAAAAAAAAATGAATATAGTGGCTGTAAATGTATAACAATTCCATATAAATGAATAAATGTGTAACAAAAAAAAAAAAAAAAAAAAAAAAAATTCTGAACATGGAAGCTGAAATAAGTTGAAGGATATAAAGTAATATGAAGCAACACAGGTTCCAAGACATAAAGATTTGAGAGGGCATAAGAAACACTATAGTCAATTCTTTATTATTATTATTATTATTATTAGCCAAGCTACAACCCTAGTTGGAAAAGCAAGAGGCTATAAGCCCAAGGGCTCCAAAAGGGAAAAATAGCTCAGTGAGGAAAGGAAATAAGGAAATAAATAAATGATGAGAACAAGTTAACAATAAATCATTCTAAAAACAATAATAACGTCAAAATAGATATGTCATATATAAACTATTAACGTCAAAAACACACATGTCAAAATACTTTTTTCTAGAAATCATTCAAATGGCATGGGTCACTTTTGGCTAATTCTTAAGATGATTTTAATTTTGTCATCACATTCTATGTAGAATCGGAAAAGAAGTTTTTACAGGAAAACATTAACACTTTAAGATTCTCTTAGTGTTTCCTTTAAGGTTTAAAGGTCGCTCATGAATGGCAGAGACAAGAGACAGTGACCTTGCCCAAGCAATTAGGACAATGCCCTACAGACTGACCATATATGATCAGCGCCCAAGCCTCCTCTCCACCCAAGCTAAGACCAGGGAGGGCCAAGCAATGGCTGCTGATAACTCAGCATATAGACCTATAGGCTCCCCCAAACCCCCAACCTTAGCTCACAAGGATGGTAAAGGTTGCAGACATTAATGGCACTAACGAGTCTGAGTGGGACTCGAACCCCCGTCTGACAAACACCAGACAAAGACGTTACCAATCAGATGCCTAAACATACACGTTTGCGTTAAATAGTAATATAAAAAATAAAGACATACATTTTTTTGTATTAAAACATAGTCTTTATGTATGTATCTTGCGATAATATTTCCAGGAATTACTTAAAATAAATTTATAAAATCATAATCTACTGTATAAAAAAATAAATAAAATATAACAAAATGCTATAGCTATTATAATAATGTTAACTTTATTATGAACAGTCATAGACAGATTTAAATTGGGGATTTTTTAATATTAATTTTAGAAAATATTGAGACAAATATTAAACCTGCTTAAAATTAATTTTTTTCAACCATTGGTTAAGAAATTTACGTCTCATCCTCTATCAATCTTTCACGGTAGTCGAACCATTTTAATGGTGTGTGTGTGTGTGTGTGTGTGTGTGTGTGTGAGTCGGGGGGGGGGGAGGAATCATACGTTAGCAATCTATGGTTTGCTATACATACTATGAATATTCTCGAAAGGTACAAGTAATTTTAAATAATCCCCCCCCCCCAAGTGACTTAAATTCCCGTGAGTTTAAACGCTGAGAACGTCACCTTGTAGGGCACAATGCGAACTCCTTAGGTGTTCAGTGAAAAATAAATAACAAAATCGAAATAATTTAGGCTAAACTGTGACCTTCTTAAGTGTTCAGTGTAAAATAAAACACAAAATCGAAATATTTTAGGCTAAACTGTGACCTTCTTAGGTGTTCAGTATAAAATAAAACACAAAATCGAAATAATTTAGGCTAAACTGTGACCTTCTTAGGTGTTCAGTATAAAATAAAACAAAATCGAAATAATTCAGGCTAAACTGTGACCTTCTTAGATGTTCAGTATAAAATAAAACACACAATCGAAATGTTTTAGGCCAAAAAGTGACCTCATGTGCTCAGTTTGAAATAAAACACAAAATCGAAATATTTTAGGACAAAAAGGAGTTTGAAATAAAAAAACAAAATCGAAATATTCTTACGTAAATATCTTTTTTTCTAGAAAGGAAATTGCCTTGGATATCCCAAGACAAGGAAAATATTGCCCTTCTTGTATACAAACAGCAAATTAATACTGAAAACAGAATCCCAGTGCCAGGCCCTCGGACACAACAAAAGCTCCGGTACTCACTGACTACATTAACCACTATACAAAGTATACAGGCGTAACACATGTTCAGTACAGAAAACCGGTTCCTGAACACACCAGAAACCGGGTTCTTCTGGAAATAAGCTACGAGGAGTAGATTTCCAATGTGTGACCATGACGCCAGGCAGATGTTTTTCTGTTCTGGGGAACTATTTTTAGTTCGATAGCTCATGACTGAGGCCATGGCAGTGACTCCACGTGTCGGTTTATAGAGTAGATAAGTTAGGACTAACCTCCCTATATAATAAAGAGCAAGTGTATATATATATATATATATATATACTGTGTATACATACATACATATATATATATATATATATTCAAATAAACCATATATTTTTGATACATTATTGTCTAGATTCTCTTAACGACCTCGGGATCAGAGCCCCAGGCGAAACCACTCAAAGACAATAGCTTCTGACCGGCCGGGAATCGAACCCTGGTCCACGAGATATGTAACAACAGTGACATTTTGCACATTTAGACGTGTTTTCCATATATATATTCTCTTTGTAGCTGAGTTGCTAAGTCAATGGAACCTCAGTTTCTTGGGCCCAGGTTCGATTCTCTGGCCCACCAGAAGCTATTATCTTTGTGTTGATTCCCCCCTTGGGTCTCTGATCCCGAGGTTGAGTTCCACAAATAAACAAAATTCTATTGCAATTTGACAATCATATTCCTGAACAGAAACTAAAAAATACAAAAATATTTCCATTTTGAAGAACAAAAATTTATTTTTGACTTCCACACAAATAAAATACTATTGCAATTTGGCAATCATATTCGTGAATAAAGTCAAAAATAAAAAAATATTTCCATTTTGAGGTACAAAAATTTATTTTTGACTTACACACAAATAAAAAACTATTGCAATTTGGCAATCATATTCGTGAATAAAGTCAAAAATAAAAAATATTTCCATTTTGAGGTACAAAAATTTACTTTTGACTTCTACAAATAAATAAAATCCTATTGCAATTTGGCAATCATATTCGTGAACTGAGACTCAAATATAAAATATTGCCATTTTGAAGAACAAAAATTTACTTTTGACTGCCACAAATACATAATAACCTATTGCAATTTGGCAATCATATTCGTGAACAGACTCAAAAATACAAAAATATTTCAATTTTGAAGAACAAAAATATACTTTTGACTTGCACAAATATATAATAATCTATTGCAATTTGGCAATCACATTCGTGAACAGAGACTCAAAAATACAATAATATTTCCATTTTGAAGAACAAAAATTAACAAAAAATGAATTGCCTAAAGTGTTCAAACTTAAAAAATAACTTTAACTAAACTGCCTACTTTTGCCTTCCACACAAATGAAATATTATTGCAATTTGGCAATCACATTCGTGAACTGAGACTCAAATATAAAATATTTCCATTTTGAAGAACAAAAATTTATTTTGACTTCCACAAATACATAATAATCTATTGCAGTTAGGCAATCATATTCGTGAACAGAGACTTAAAAATACAAAAATATTTCCATTTTGAAGAACAAAAATTTTGAACCTACAAAATCAACGACTTGCTGTTTCATAGCATATGATATGGGGGTCTTTATTCTTACAAATAACTAAGGAAATTAAGAAAATAAAAATAATGTAGAATCGTTAAATTATTCTTAGACAAAATTTTATACCAATTGTTTAACTAGGCATAATCTCACTCTAATCTCTACGAATATTAGTCAAGATCTTACCATACCCTTTCGAAATCTTGCCCAGATAACGTTATTTAAATTCTAAATAATGTTATCTATCACAAAATAAATAATCCTAGTGAGGTGTCTTAATCTTCTGATGGCGAATGTACTTAAAGGTTTAAAGTCCACTCATGAATGGCCGAGGCAAGGTACAGTGACATTGTCCCAGCAAGCAGGACAATGCCCTTGAGACTGACCATATATACACATGATCAGCGCCCAAGACCCCTCTCCATCGAAGCTAGGACCCAGGAGGCCCAGGCCATTGCTGCTGATGACTCAGCAGATAGACCTATAGGATCCTTGCCCTACCAAGCAGGACAATGCCGTAGAGATTGACCATATACACATATGATCAGCGCCCAAGCCCCCTCTCCATCGAAGCTAGGACCAAGGAGGGCCAGGCAATGGCTGCTGATGACCCTGCAGATGGACCTATAGGCTCCTTGCCCTACCAAGCAGGACAATGCCCTAGATATTGACCATATATACATATGATCAGCGCCCAAAACCCCTCTCCATCGAAGCTAGGACCAAGGAGGGCCAGGCAATGGCTGCTGATGACTCAGCGGATAGACCTATAGGCTCCTTGCCCTACCAAGCAGGACAATGACCTTGAGATTGACCATATATACATATGATCAGCGCCCAAGCCCCCTCTCCATCGAAGCTAGGACCAAGGAGGGCCAGGCAATGGCTGCTGATGACTCAACAGATAGACCTATAGGCTCCTTGCCCTACCAAGCAGGACAATGCCCTAGAGACTGACCATATACACACATGATCAGCGCCCAAGCCCCCTCTCCATCGAAGCAAGGACCAAGGAAGGCCAGGCAATGGTTGCTGATGACTCTGCAGATAGACCTATAGGCTCCCCCAAATACCCACATCCTTAGCTCACAAGGATGGTGAGGTTGCAGCCACCAAAGAAACTATCGAGTTTGAGACATCTAAAAAGATATTTCCTTTACAGGAATGTTCTCTTTTAAATCATCATCATCCTCCACGCCTATTGAAGCAAAGGGCCTCGGTTAGATTTCACAAGTCGTCTCGATCTTGAGCTTTTAAATCTCTACTTCTCCCTTCATC
>NW_027169512.1:22500-25000 GCF_036898095.1 Palaemon carinicauda
TATATGTATACATACATACATATATATACTGCATATATATATATATATATATACACATATATTTATATACACACAGTATATATATATATTATATACATATATATATATATATATATATATATATATATATACGAAAATAGAAATAGTATCAATATTCAGTGAATGGATCTTTTACCAGCATCAACGAAAATATACTTAATTTACTTCTTTTTAAATAACGATTACAATATGTATATACATTTTGTATTTCATTACCAAAAAAGTTTTTATCTGTTTATATTTTTCCTGAAGGTCTCTTACCGAGATATCATGTACCCAAGTGACAACTGTCCGAGAGAGTAGATCCTTATCTCTCTTGAAAGATAAGCGAGGGTAATTCCTTAACTAACCTTTCGTCATAATTACAATCGAGAATTCAAGTCTATCAATAGATTTACAGTAATAACTAGAAAAAACACTTAGTGCAGACCTCCGCCACTGCAGCTTGCCTTTCCCAGAATCAATTTAGATCGTAGGCGTATTTGAAATCTGTGTGACAACCATGTGCGAACTTGGGGTTAAGTTTAGGATGAATTCGGTCGGCATTTTGCCCAACCTTGACCTTGACCTTTGACCTAGGACCATCAAAATTGAATCACTTCCACGTCCCAACATAACAATTAATCTCTAAAAGATTCACTATACTCAATTTATCTTAATGGGACGCATTTGCACCGACAAGCAGTGGTGCCCTTTTAGCCCGGAAAAGTTTCCTGATCGCTGATTGGTTAGAATTATCTTGTCCAACCAATCAGCGATCAGGAAACTTTTCCGCGCTAAAAAGGCACCCCTGCGAGTCGGTGCAAATATGGCTCACTAAAAAAAATTGACTACAGCCTATGAGTAAAATTGTGACCAAGAAGTTCTTCACAAACAAACAAACAGGGGTGAAAATATAACCTCCTCTCAACTCCGTTGGCGGAGGTAACAATGATTATAACTATAAATGTCTTGTGTGTTATATTTAAATAAATTTATTCACGACGTTGTGAATACTTCGTGGCGATATTAATGAGGAAAAATAATGAAAAATGTAAATAGGTAAAAAAAGGCGTAAGTTCCTATAGCATTATATTCTACCATCATTCTTGCTGCTACTATCCTTATAGCTACTTATAATAATAGTTTTAATTATTAGGGCTTTATTTCAATTCATGAATAATTTTTGTAAGCCTTATGAATAGAGGAGACAATTGGAATAAGCTTTCAGAGAAAATACTTATTTTGCAAACTATGAGAAGTGAATAATTATGCCACGGAGCGATTTTTCAAACTGTGAGAAGCGAATTATTACGTCACAGAGAGATTTTGCAAACTACGAGAAGTGAATTACTGTATTACGTCACGGAGAAATTTTGCAAACTATGAGAAGTGAATTATTACGTCACGGAGAGATTTTGCAAACTATGAGAAGTGAATTATTACGTCACAGAGAGATTTTGCAAACTATGAGAAGTGAACTATGACGTCATGAAGAGATTTTGAGGAGCAGGATAATGCTAAAATTTGGCTTTATTCATAACTCGAGTTAAAGTAAATAATATAAATTTACTTTGCTTGGTGACACATTTTCAAAACCTTAATTTATGGGAGAATTTTAGCTTATAAATTGGACTGTGATCTTGAGAAAATGTTCAATGGATAATTACGAACCAAGTTTCATCAAAATGAAAAAAAAAAAAATAATAATGAAAATAATGACAATCATGATCATTCTAAGAACATAAAAAATAATACCATGAAAAAATACTGCATTTTCGGATAATCAACCAATACCCCAAATAATAATAATAATAATAATAGTAATAATAATAATAATAGTAAAAACTGTACCAATAATAATAATTACAATGACCACAGATTAATAATTCAAGTAGTGACTTTTATCTCAAGATAATCAACACAAGCAGACTAATCTATAGATAGGAGATTAGGCAGTAGAATAAACATGTTTAAAGCCTGGGAGAGGGGGAGGAAGAAGAGGTGGGAGAGGGGACTGGGTACAGGGTACTAGGTAGAAGGGGAATGGGTAGAGTGGATTGGGCAGAGATGACTGCCTATAGGGTCTGGGTAGAGGGGACAGGGTATAGGGTCTGGGTAGAGGACTGGGTAAAGGGGACTGGGTATAAGGTCTGAGCAGAAGGGACTGGGTATAGGGGACTGGGCAGAGCAGACAGGGTATAGGGTCTGGGCAGAGGACTGGGTATAAGGTCTGGGCAGAAGGGACTGGGTATAGGGTCAGGGGAGAGGGGACTGGGTATAGGGTTTGGGCAGAGAGGACTGGGTAGAAGGGGAATGGGCAGAGGGGACTGGGTATAGGGTCTGGGCAGAGGGGACTGGGTATGGGGGACTGGGCACAGGGAACTGGGTATAGCGTTTGGGTATAGGGTCTGGGCAAAGAGGACAGGGTATAGGGTCTAGGCAGAGGGGACTGGGTACAGGGTCTGGGCAGAGGAGACTG
>NW_027169512.1:30000-50000 GCF_036898095.1 Palaemon carinicauda
CCGTTTCAACTTTTACTTCCAAAATAACTCATGACTTATTCTACACAAATAATATTGAGTATATATATATATATATATATATATATATATATATATATATATATATATATATATACACGCACACAACCACACACACACACATACATATATATATATATATATATATATATATATATATATATATATATATATATATATATATATATACACATATATTAAATGTTTATATATATGCATACATATCCATACATAGAAATTAAATGTTTGTCCAAAAATGACCCAAGGCACACTTATATTTCATATTTATAAATCAATATATATGTATGTATATATATATATATATATATATATATATATATATATATATATATATATATATATATATGTATATATACATATACAGTACATATATATATGTATATATATAAATATATATATATATATATATATATATATATATATATATATATATATATATATATATACACACACACACATATATATATATATATATATATATATATATATATATATATATATATATATATATGTATATATATATATATATATATAATGCAGGGTCAGGCAGATGAAATTGTTAAAGGTGACAAATCACTACCAGGTTCAAAGTCCTAACACTCATATACTCATAAGCATATATTATCTTTCAAGTGTTAAAAAATTCTCATAATTCTGTTTTAGATATTTTGTTTTTCCATGTGTTATATAATTGTAAATATATATTGTAGATGTACTGTATATATATATATATATATATATATATATATATATATATATATATATATATATATATATATATATATATATATATATATATATATATACTGACCAACAGCCCCCTATGGGGCCCAACCACAGTAGTGGTCTCCCCAGTAAACAGCTGGGATCAATCTGCCGCAATACAAGTGCTAGGCAAACATAATAATACTGGGGATATATATATATATATATATATATATATATATATATATATATATATATATATATATATATATATATATGTACACACACACACACACACACACACATATATATATATATATATATATATATATATATATATATATATATATATATATATATATGTACACACACACACACACACACATATATATATATATATATATATATATATATATATATATATATATAGATAGATAGATACATACATACATACATACATACAAATAAGGAAAGGACAAGTACAAGATCAATTATTATTATTACTATTATTATTATTATTATTATTATTATTATTATTATTATTATTAGCTACGCTACAAGGCTAGTTGGAAAAGCAATATGCTATAAACCCAAGGGCTCCAACAAGGAAAAATAGCCCAGCGAGGAAAGGGAATAAGGAAATAAATAAACGATATGAGAAATAATTAACAATGAATAAAATATTTTCAAAACAGTAACAACATAAAAAATATCAGGTTTTAAGTATTGCAAACAATAATATCGCAGGGTGTGTAATGGTTTAAAGGTCGCTCATGAATGGCAGAGGCAAGGGACAGCGACATTGCCCTATCAAGCAGGACAATGCCCTAGAGACTGACCATATATACATATGATGAGCGCCAAAGCTCATTCTCCAGCCAAACTAGGACCAAGGAGGGCCTGGCAATGGCTGCTAATGACTCAGCATATTGACATATAATCTCGTCCAACCCCCCCCCCCATCCTTAGCTCACAAGGGTGGTGAGGTCGCAGCGACCAAAGGAACAAACGAGTCTGAGCGGGACTCGAACCCCAGTCTGACAATCACCAGGCGAGGACGTTACCACAATATCACAGTGTGTGTAATGGTTTAAAGGTTGCTCATGAATGGCAGAGGCAAAGGACAGTGACCTTGTCCTATCAAGCAGGACAATGCCCTAGAGACTGACCACATAATGGCTGCTGATGACTCAGCAGATAGACCTATAGGCTCTCCTATAGCCCCCATCCTTAGCTCACAAGGATGGTGAGGTTGCAGCGACAAAAGGAACAAACGAGTCTGAGCGGGACTCGAACCCCAGTCTGGCAATCACCAGGCGAGGACGGTACCGCCCGCCCACCACATTTTAGCTCTAAGAGCAACGATAAAAAGAGCATTAACAGCCGGCTGTTTCGAAGAAAACGAAATTGAATCATGATTAGTGATTATCAAGATAAAAGGGCGTCAGCAAACACTTGTGGTTTATCAAACTTCTTATCAAGTTATCTATTCTAAATATTGTAAACGAAAAGTCCGAACAATTTCTTGGAAAAAGACTTAGGAGTCTATAGCCTATCATTAGTACTACCTACGTTACAACCCTAGCTGGAAAAGCATTGTATATTACTATTACTAGCTAAGTAACAACCCTACCTGGAAAAGCAGATGCTATAAGCCCAAAGGCTTCAACAAGAAAAATAGCCCATTGTGGAAAGTCAATACGGAAATAAATATACTATAAGAAACGAACAACTGAATTGAAATATTCTTAGAGCAGTCACAATATTAAAACAGTTCTTTAATATATAAACCATAAAAGAGACTGATGTCAGCCTGTTCAACATAAAAACATTTACTGCAAGGTTGAACTTTTGAAGTTCTACCGATTCAACTACTAGATTAAGAAGATCATTCCACAACTTGGTCACAGCTGGAATAAAACTGGTAGAAGTTTTGACCCACATATTATAGTACACACAATTTATGTACACTTTTGTAATATTAACAAATATCTCTAAATTTATAGATTTCTCATACCTATCATTATTATTATTATTATCATTATTATTATTATTATTATTATTATTATTTGCTAAGCTAAAACCCTAGTTGGAAAAGCAGGATACTATAAGCCCAAAGGCTCCAACAGGGAAAATGGATGCATTTGTAACTGCAAGACATGGAACCCACATATTACAGCACACACAATGTATATACACATTCAGTTGTAATATTAACAATTATCTCTAAATTTATAGATTTCTCACACCTGTTATTATTATTATTATTATTATTATTATTATTATTATTATTATTATTATTATTATTATTATTATTTGCTAAGCTATAACCATAGTTGGAAAAGCAGGATGCTATAAGGCCAAGTGCTCCAACAGGGAAAATTAGCTCAGTGAGGAAAGAAAATAACGAAATAAACTACGAGAAGTTTAAGAACAATAATAACATTAAACAAATCTTTCATAGATAAACTATAAAAACTTCAAAATAACAAGTGGATAAAAACTTTAAAATAACAAGAGGAATAAAAAAAATATAGAATAGTATTCCCGAGTGTACCCTCAAGCAAGAGAACTCTAACCCAAGACAGTGGAAGGCCATAGTACAGAGGCTATGGCACTACCCAAGACTAGAGAACAATGGTTTGATTTTGTTGTGTCCTCCTAGAAAGCTGCTTGGCATAGCTAAATAGTCCCTTCCACCCTTACCAAGGGGAAAGTAGCTGATGAACAATTACAGTACAATAATAATTCTAGTTTAGTTATTGTATGAGCTGGTTTTTCTATTAACATATAAAATAGCATATCACCACCTACAAACTCATCAACAACTGGAAGGATATTTGTTTGAGCATGTCAATGAATTTCAATCAAGAGTTAAGTTTTCATATCATCAAAACTCCTATAAAATCTGAATTTTATGTTATCTAAATAGGTTTCCGTCATGGCATCTAGCGTGGAGAACCTAGCTGTGGAGCCAGCAAGGGGCTCATCAACACTTAAGTTCTGTAGCCGAAGGTCCAGGCTGGAAAAGATTCTTCTGATGGTTTCGGGTGTTGCTTTACTTGCCTGTGCTGCCTTAGTGGGAGTCGTGGCTTCCAGCCAATCGACCACTGCACCAACACCGTCTGAGTAAGTGCTAAATACATTGGCTACGCTAACCTAACCTAACTTGACCTAACCTAACCTTGACTAACCTTTTACTTGCCTGTGCTGCCTTAGTGGGAGTCGTGGCTTCCAGCCAGTCACCTACTGCACCAACACTGTCTGTGTAAGTGCTAAATGCATAGGCTAATTACCTAACCTAACTTAATCTAACCCAATCTAACCTAACCTATTACTAGCCTGTGGTGCTTAGCAGGGGTCGTGGCTTCCAGTCAGTCAACCACTGCACCAATACCGTCTGAGTAAGTGCTAAATTCATAGGCTAATAACCTAACCTAACTTAATCTAACCTAACCTAACCTAAACTAACCTATTACTTGCCTATGCTGCCTTAGCAGGGGTTGTGGCTTCCAGTCAGTCAACCACTGCACCATCACCATCTCAGTAAGTGCTAAATACATAGGCTAATTCCTTAAGCAATTAACACGCTGTATATAAACTCAATAAGATGACTTAGTACACCAGAAATTTAATTAAACTGTAAATACAGTTTTTACTTCAGTTAAAATTGTATAATCTTATCACTGTTAAAAAACCGTAATTTTAATCGGAAATTTTCTCAGTAAAAATATACTGTTCTCAGCCGTACTTATTTATGTGTATGTATACATTCACATGAATATGTATATGTAGTTGTAAGTGAACAAATAGGTGTAGGTATATGTGTACGTATAGCTGTATGTGTATGTGTACGTATAGCTGTATGTGTATGTATAGTTGTAGGTGTACATGTAGTTTTAGTTGTACATGTAGCTGTAGGTGTCTATCCCTGCATAAAGATAAAATCATAAATAAAAAAAAAATTATTTCCTACTTCAAAACCTTTCAAATGACGTCACAATAAGCTGCCATAGACTGAATTTACCATTAAGAACCTTGATAAAATATCTCAAATTCAAAGCTTTTTGTTTAGAACTATTCCACAATAGCTAGATAATATATCTGAAGTAAAACAATCAATAATGGATTACAGTAGAAAATAATACTGCTCTTCTAGATATTAAACTTTCATTACGTATACTTCAAATTTAATGTGCTATAAAGAAATCTCAAACAATAAACAGTACAGTAATCTACAAAAATAATGAAGAAACTTTTGACTCAAGACTACAGAATAAATCCTAAAAACATCTTAATCAAAAGAAATTATCATAATCATATTCACAATGTTAAAGTTTCATCATTATAAATTAAGATATTGATAAGTATTAAGTGACAAAAATTTATCATTTTATTGTGTTTCTCCTTCCCAGGCTTAAGATTAACTTTCCCGAACTGCCCCACCCAGCAGCAGCACAAAAAGCTGGTATTACAACTCCAGCAAAACACGAACAAAATGATGGACAAAATAAGCCAGCCAAAGATGAGAGACAAGGTATTCAGAAAAAGAAGTCAACAAGACTGCCTGTAACCAAAGGTTATGACCCGTCTGGTGCCAAGTACGATATCTGCAACACCGAGGAATGCATTCTTGCTGCTGCCGCTATTATTGAAGCGATGGATAAATCAATCGAACCTTGTGATAATTTCTTCCAATTTGCTTGTGGGGCGTGGATGGAAAAACATCCCGTTCCAGAGGCCTCTTCTCGCTGGAGTCAATTTGATCTGTTGGATCTAGAATTGACTAATGCTTTGAGTGACATATTAACATCTCCTGTGATTGTAGATGATCCTAAATCAATTAACCAAGCAAAGGCAATGTATGCTGCTTGTATGGACGAAGACATACTTGAATCTGTTGGTGTAACTCCACTGACAGACTTTCTGGAACAATATGGAGGATGGCCGATGACCTTACAGAGCTGGGTCGAAACATCCTTTGACTGGCAAGTTACAGTTGCCGATGCAAGAAAATTACTGGGTCAAGATTATTTAATCAAGGTGTGGGTGTTTGCAGACGAAAAAGATACATACAGCACAGCTATACACATAGATCAATCTTCCCTGGGAATGCCTCGCTCAGTTTTAACAACACCCGAGAGCTATGAAGCAAGAATTACTGCATACAAGGAATACATGGCAACTACAGCTACAATCATAGCTACTGCTTTAGGTACATCAGTTGATCCTGCTGC
The DNA here is from genome assembly GCF_036898095.1 of Palaemon carinicauda. NCBI lineage: Eukaryota > Metazoa > Arthropoda > Malacostraca > Decapoda > Palaemonidae > Palaemon > Palaemon carinicauda. Next base: position 35,982 of record NW_027169512.1, read on the forward strand.
AATAGAAGAGGAGGTGAAAGCCACCTTTGAGTTTGAAATGGCACTTGCCAACATAACAACTCCAGATGAAGAAAGGAGAGATTCTGCACGTATGTACAATGACATGACAGTTGCTGAGCTAAATACTTTGACAGGTGGATTCATTAACTGGCAGGAAATGCTATCCTCCATGTTTTCTACTGCTGGTATTTCTATTGAAACAAACCAAAGAGTTATTGTACAAGAAGTCGAATACATGCAAAAGTTAACTAACTTGATACAAGCAACAAGCGCGAGAACCGTAGCAAACTACCTTATGTGGAGACACGTGCAAGCTCTTGGAGATGAAACCAACAAAGAGATGAGAGATGCATCTTTCAACTACGAAATGATAGTCACTGGCATTTCAGCACAAAAGCCTAGGTCAGAAACGTGTGCAATTTCAGCTAACGACTACATGGGAATGGCACTTGGCACTAAGTACGTTGATGCTTACTTCTCCCAACAAGCTAAGGATGAGGCAAATGAAATGGTGGAAGATTTACGATCATCGTTCAAAGATCTTTTAGCTATCAATGAATGGATGGATGAGGATACAAAACCAAAGGCTATTGAAAAGGCTGATGCCATAAGCAAGTTTATAGCATATCCTGACTGGTATAACAATGCATCTGCACTAGAATCCTATTACAGTGGGTTAGATGATCTTGAAAAGCAAAATCACTTCAGCAACATCTTAAAATTAAGGTGAGAATACTATTAATGATCTTTTCTCTTATTGTATGTTACAAAACTGATTTAAGAATAGTTGTAAACCAGGAACATTGATGATACAATGTCATTAAATTTGTATCGGGACCTTAGCCAATCTGATGTCTCATTGTTTTCAGTGTTGAATAAAGCATAAAGAAATTATCTTCACAGTACTGAAGCAAAACTATATATTTACAGACTTAAAAAGTAACACTGCTTCTCAATACAAAATTTTTAAAACATGAACAATGACCATGGAAAAAAAAAACAATGCATTACAATAAAAAAGGGCTTTGAAAACTTCGCCAATGTATTAAGTAGTCTTTTAAAACTTCAACTTCAGAAATTGGGGCAGCACCGACGAACTAGATGATTTTGGAGCACCCACCAAACGTGACAAGTGGCTAATGACTCCTACCACTGTGAATGCTTATTACGAGCCAGAGTTCAACTCAATAACGTTCCCCGCCGGAATTCTTCAACCCCCTTTCTATCGTGCCAACTCTCTGCAAGCTCTGAATTACGGTGGTATTGGTCAGGTTAGTGCTCAACTATACCTTCATACAATGTGTTTTTATTATTATTAATATTACTTGCTAAGCTAACACCCTAGTTGGACCAGCAAGATGCTAGTCCAGGGGCTCCAACAGGGAAAATAGGCCAGTCAAGAAATGAAACAAGGAAAAATAAAATATTTTTAGAACAGTAACATCATCAAAATAAACATTTCCTATATAAACTATAGAAACTTTAACAAAACAAGAGGTAGAGAAATAAGAAAGAATAGTGTGCACGAGTGTACCCTCAAGCAAGAGAACTCTAACCCAAGACAGTGGAAGTCCATATTACAGAGGCCATGGCACTACCAAAGACTAGAGAATATTGGTTTGATTATGGAGTGCCCTTCTCCTACAAGAGCTTTGGAAACACTTGTTATGGTGGCACCTTTTTCATGCAGAAACTAGGTTTTAAAGTTTCTGTAAAACGTGCGTCATGATCTTTCACTAATCTAGGTGCTGTATAGACATAAATACAAAGATCAGCTCAGTTGCAAAAATTGTTACACTTTGAGTTCTATCTATAGCTTCAGAAGTACCAAGATTATAAAATGAATTATTAAATCTTATTGATATCATGATTTAAAGTTATATTTTGGCAATCACAATCAGATTATAGATTTTGTATATGTTTATATCAAAACATTTCAGCTATTTCCCACAAGTCATAAGACTACTAATCTAATGATTAAAGTTGATAGGTTATAATGTTTTTTTCTGTTCCATTCAATGCAGTTTTATCTAGCTTATGCTTGTCGATTTGCAATATTAGTATTTCCATAGAACCTTACTTCCATAATCAGTGTCATCTAGATTACCAGTTCTTGATTGCAGAAACAATCTTTGGTGATTCCTTTTCTGTCAGGTACTTTCAACAACCACTGAGCCACATTTTTAAGGTCACAGGTCCTTTTTATAATCATGGTCAATAACCTAATTTTGAATATACTTGAATATTTCTAATAATAGGGTTCTAATTACCCAATAACTAGGTCATAGGTCATGAGATTACTCACGGATTTGACGACGAGGGACGACAGTATGACAAGGATGGTAACACGATACCTTGGTGGAGCAACGCAACCTCAGATGCATTCAAGGAGAAGGCCCAGTGCATTATCAATCAATACGGAAACATCAGTGTCCCAGAAGTGGCCGACTTACTACCAAACGCTACACTTAATGGAGTGAATACACAGGTGTGTATGAAGTACTTTAACAAAACACAAAAGTTTTTCTGGGATCCCAAAGGTTAATAAGAGCACTAATATTTCTATTAAATTAAAACCCAAAACACTTACTAAACAGCTGCATCTTACATGGATGCAAAATAGAAGAAAATCACTTAATTTTCACTTGATCCTTCTGATGATAAATGATAGTACTATAGCAAGTAAGATATTTTGCTGATAACCCCATTAGTGTAATTAAGCAGGACTGAGCCTGGTCAGTACTTGGTTGTGTGAATGTCAAGAAATGTCAGAGCATATAGGCACATAAGCACTGGAACACTCATGGGGTTAGTAACCTCCTTTTACAAGTACCTTCTGAAAACCAGAAGTGTGGCAACCGCTCCAAGGATAGGACATGTTATGGTTAGAAAATTACGGTATATCCATACATACATTATATATATATATATATATATATATATATATATATATATATATATATATATATATATATATATATATAATATATATATCTATCTTCAAACTATGATTTAAAGAACTGAGTAAGTTCCTGGAATAAACCCATGAAAGAAACAAAGACAATCAAATGAATCACTATATTTTGATAAATACACATTGGCCCTCATCTTGAAAAAATGGGTGACGGATAAAGTGTAATTCGAAATATAGTTATAATTTATTTGATTTCTTGTTTCTTTAATGTGCCTTTTCAATTATATATATATATATATATATATATATATATATATATATATATATATATATATATACAGTTGAGCCTTGTTGCTGGCCTGATGCTAAATTGACACAAAATCAATGAACTATCCGTTTAAAACTAAATAATTCATTTTTTTCAGGGAGAAAACATTGCAGACAATGGGGGTCTCCGAGAAGCTTTCTTTGCTTACCAGAAATATGTGGAAAGAGCTGGAGAAGAACCACGTTTGCCTGGCATCGACCACTTCACTCCATCCCAGCTGTTCTTCCTCTCGAACGCTAACATCTGGTGCAGCACCATCACGAAACAGGGACTTCTGAACCAAATTCTTACTGATCCCCATTCGCCTGGAAAATACAGAGTTCTAGTTCCAATGAGCAATATGGAGGAGTTCTCGACAGTCTGGAACTGTTCATCCACAGCGCCGATGAATCCCCCGAATAAATGCGTCGTTTGGTAGAAATCAGGGACCTACGTCGCTAGAATTATTTAACTCATTTATTTCTTCTTTCATAAGTTGTTCATATAATTCATGACAGAATTAAAGATCTACAGATTGTTGCCAGTTCTTTCCATATACCAAAAATATACAGAAACTAAAAAAGGGGAAAAAGGGACAAGGAGATCCTCTACGGTTGACTGTAGCTACTTGTCACAAAGTAGTACAGTATTTAAAAAACAATTATTATAAAATACTAGCTGAAAATCAACCATTGTTTAACTCTAATAAAATAAAAAAATCCAATGATTCAATGTCTAGCCAAGTTTTTGACAATTATATTTAAAAGATATATTTTTCATTCATTTATACAACAGCTTTCAAAACTGTATCAAGTTATCTATTTAACCTAAGGAGTACCTATAGTTCAAGACTGGATGTATTGTATTCTGAATCAGGGGATGTGAACCCCTTGTGTGAGGAAATACTGCCTAAATGGCAAATAAATCTCTCTCATTTGCTCAATGGCAAGTACATACGTTAGGTCAGTCCATTTACCAGGGATTGCCATAGCACCGATAACCCCTGGTAGTACTTGGACATTGCAAGATATCCTGACTTAGGGTATAAATATATTGCTCCCTACATAGAAAATGAGTATATATTACCATACGTAAAATGCGTCCACTATAGTCAATTCTTTTTAGTGAGACAGATTTGCACTGACTCGCAGCGGTGCCCTTTTAGCTTGGAAAAGTTTCCTGCTCGCTGATTGGTTAGAGAAGATAATTCTAACCAATCAGATAGCCGAAAACTTTTCCGAGCTAAAATGGGCACCGCTGCGAGTTGGTGCAAATGCGCCTCATCAAAAAAAATTTGTATAGTGCTCAAGGATTCAGTTCCTTTAAGGTTCAGTAAGTCTCGTCAGATCATGATATGATTATTTTGGAAGAGGGTTAATACTTCAGATGCTTTATGGAGAAGACAAACCTACTTTAAAGTATAGCTTTGCCTTTATAATACCTCACCAATACTATAACATTAAAAACGGTTACAGAAGACTAAAACTACTGCCAGATCTTTTACCAGACAGCATCAATAATGTCTAAAACACTTCCAGATGATCAAAATTATTGCCTGTTTAAGTTTCCTAAAGATTAAAATTACTGCAAGAACTTTGCTCAGACAGCATCCAAAAACAGCAAAAACATCTATAGTCAGTAAAATAAAATTCTGTATTAACCATTTATAATCCTTACCTTGATAGATATTGCCTCTTGAAAAATATGGCCTGATGTACTACTTTAAAATATTCTTTAAATTTTGTAGTTATAAGGACACCCCTGTTACATCGACGCTCAATCAAAGATTCCAGTCAGTAGTGAAAAAAAGGATGAAGCTTGAAGCTTGTTTTCTCTATTAATGGCAGGAACTTTTTCACCTGGAAAAAGATATATTCATGGTGTAGCAAAGTTTTTCCACCTTAAAATCAATATATTTTTCATGTGACAGTGCAATTTACACAATGTCCATTATACTGTATACAGAAGGTAAAAGTTGAAACAATATTAGTAGAAAATATAAAACAAGACAAAGTTTAAATAGTATTACAACTTTTATGATGCACATATCTCATTGCAATCAATTTTATAACTAGATTAACAGTCTGCATAAGCCACTCACCTTGTCTTAATTACTTCTTAATTGCATCTTGCTTATTTAACTAACTGTCTGTTAACAATCGGTCTCAAAACGTTATCAATGAGTTTTGTGACACATTGTGGGATGGCCTCTAAGCCAAGAAAGGACTTAAACTTTTCAAATAGATATAGATTAAATAGGTGATCCAGGACCCAAAAGTATATCCCGAAGATAATTCATCTGAGGATTCTGAGAGCCAAGTGCATGAAAATATTTGCATAGATGTTTGCTGTAAGTACAGTATACTGTACTCTCAATGATTGTTCCCTGGCTTCAGTCGACCTCTCTCTACACAAATACAAATGGAAATCAAATGAATACGAGCTGCAACTATAAAGCGATGTGGCCATGTTTCACTATGAACTGGGCAAAGCTTGTCCCATTACTTTGCAAAAGTGGATCTGCTTCCCCTGTCTTACCTTATTACCCTGTGCCTAACTGAAATCTTCTTACTTTTACTGCAATACCGGATAGAGAAAGGTGGAAAATTACTCTTAAAATTCAGCTGAATGTCAAGCCTATGCACTTAGTGTACCACATGATATGTCACCGGTCTAAAGCAAAATGATATACTATTTCAACAGTAATCCTACAATTATGGAACTAAACATTTTCATGATTATCCGTGGGGAAGTTATTGGTAGTGTTATGTAGTAACGCCATTACTGAGGTCAGCTGATGGATCATGTCCTGGGGCAAGGGTGTTCCATTCCTTGGCGAGGGCTGTGCAAGCTCCTGGACATATTGTAGAGGATATGGGCTGTCAGAAGCCCTGCTGCACACTAAATCCCAAACATATTCCATTGGATTGAGGTCTGGTAACTGAGATGGCCACACCATAACTTCGATTCCTTGAGATTCAAATAGTCTTGTACAACTCTTGGAGTGCGAGAACAGAAATTATTGTGCACCAGCATAAGCTATCACCTATTGCCTCAGCAAATGGTCTCACAGTGAGTTCTAGATTCTCATCACGATATCTTATGGCTTTCAAGGATCATCCATCAAACACATGTAAGTCTGCGCATCCGTTAAAGTAGATTCCACTGTAAACCAAAACGGCTGCTCCACCATACATGACATACGGGACAATGTTGCATGCAGCATATCATTCATACTGGTGATTCCACACTCCAACATATTGGTAACAAGTAGATACATGGTTATATACTTTCATCAGTAAAGAGAACAGACTGCCAGTGATGCAACTCCCCAACCTAGTGATCATGTGCAAATGCCTGACAGGTTGTTTAGTGTTGGGATGAGTTCTGGATATCTTGCAGAATGTCTGCTCCTTATACCCTCTTTATGCAACCTTACCCTTACTTCCTGATCACTAATATGCCTTGGAGTAGTCTGATGGAATACCATTTTGCATGCTTCTAACAGCCGACCGACTGTATCGTAGAACTAGCATAAACATATTTGCCCTGATGAGAGGATGTACATCATATATGGCCCTGTCCCGGAAGAAAACCGTACCTTCCCGTCTCAACTAAAGCCTAGCAACAATACTTCTAGACATGCCATGCCAACTGGCTACATTCCCTTGTGAAATACCCTTTTCCAACATCTGGACGGCCCTTGCTACCTCTGGTTCCTTTAAGTACCGCCTAGAACATTCCAAAAGCATGGTAGGGCGAAACATCAATAGGAAGATGAAGAAACTCATTGCGGCAGTCAGTCTTAGAGTAAACTGTGCGGACTGCAGCATAAAGCTAGATATCAGTGAAGGGTCCCTAAACTAAACGGATTCCTAGATATTAACATAGATGAGGAAACTGAAAATACTTGGAATTATAAAGAAAACAAGGATTCCAAAGGTAGAAACAATATATTCCAGCTTTCAGTATTTACTCTGTAGAGCAAATATTTAATAAGGCACTACAATTTTTTTGAGTAGTGCATATATACATATATATATATATATATATATATATATATATATATATATATATATATATTACTATAAATTACATATATATACACACACACACACACACACACATATATATATATATATATATATATATATATATATATATATATATATGCAACCACAAATACAGTTGTTTCTAGTCTACTGCAGGCCAAAGGCCTCAAACATGTCCTTAGTCATATCTATGGTTTGGTATTTTCATAACCATGCTGGCCACTGTAGATTGCTGATGGTGGGAAACTTTAGTTTGATCGCTTTCAAGATAGCAACATGGTATAGGTGGCCCGGAAGATTGAAAATTATTTAAAAAGAAGGGGTAGTCTGGAGAGCATGCCTTCGCCAAGCCAAGTAGTCTCATGTTGCTCTTAAATCCACTGCATGCTTGTACTTCGGTGCATTTTCTTCAAAATCTTATGGAATCGTTCTTGCGTCATATCCCACTTGTCCACCGAGTTTTGTTGAAGTTGGTTCTGTAGTTTTTGCATAAATATTGTTCACAAACAAAAAATAATTAACAAAATATTTTCCATTCCTTACCATTGCGATAATTTTCAAAGTACTGCTGCGTACTTGTATTTTGATGTACTTTACCCAAAATGATACAGATTCATTCTTGGGTTATACCCAACTAGATTACCATGTTTGGTCATAATCGGTACAATAGTTTTCGTGTAAAGTTGCTCACAAAGAAACATATAAATAAATAAACAGACAGGGGTGAATACATACCATTTGCAAAATCTTAAATTTTGGAAAAGACAAATTATGTTTTATCTAAAAAGAATAGGACATTTTTTGTTAAAGATTAATCATAAAAGTACCATAAACAATAAAATCTTTCAGAGATCTATCCGTCTTACATTATTCTATATGTTTTTGAAAGCTTCATTGACAATTTAGTTGGCCTGATCAGCAAATTCACCATGACATGTTAAAGTCAGATGCTAGAGTGTTTGGTCTCTCATTGTATTAAAGACGACTTGTCTGTAACCTTCATGTGCATTAGGTGAAGGATAAAATGAGAACTTTGTTACCGACCTTAGAAACATTTGGACGCAATAATATACTAAAGATAGCATTGAACCAATGTTCCATGTTCAAAAGCTGAAGCAAATGAAGACTTTTTGTCAAACCACAGTTGGCAAACGAGAGCATTTTCCACTTTAATATTAGTCACCTGACTTTTAGCACCCAGTGCTGGTCTAAAGTAACTCTAATTACAGTGATGGATCTATTAAAAGTCAGAAATTGTTACTAAGGCCCTGTCCACACGATCAAGCTTGCCCGACGGGCAAACAGTGATACCAGGCCATAATAGTTAATGAAAATGAGGGTTGATGACGTCAGAAGCGGGAAAACTAAAGGCAGGGATCTGGCAGCACTGTATGATGCCAGATCCATCCCTGTCTGTAGTTTTCCCGCTTCTGACGTCATTAACCCTCATTCTTACCAACTATTGTGTTCTGGTATCACTGTTTGCCCGTCGGGCATGCTCGATCGTGCGGACAGGGCTTTAGACGCCTCAACTTCTTTATATTCATGAAGAGATGTTAGACAAACAAGCATGAGTTTAGATTTTCTCCTGAAGGAGCATCTGATGAAAACATTTGAGATATTAAAGCTTTCACTTATAAACTAGCAAAATCTCTTAGAGTTCTATATCTTACAAACAAATTAGGATCTTCTTATACGGAAAAGGCCAACCTAAGATTGATATTTATTCCCTTTGAATGAGAGGTAAAAATCCTTTCTTAGGACACTACGTCACTTGAATAATTGAAACTTCCTGAATGAATCTTGAAAGACATTACATGTTCTTAGGACACATAACTTGAATAATTGAAACTTCCTGAATGAATCTTGAAAGACATTACATGTGATAAGAGTATGTCACTTGAATGATATCAATTGAAACTTCCTGAATGAATCTTGAAAGACATTACATGTGATAGAGTACATCACTTGAATGATATCAATTGAAACTTCCTGAATGAATCAACCACTCTATTTACATTAAAATATAATGAGACTAGTCTCTTAAATACTAAGACACTTCCATTTAATCATTCCAAAATGACAAGTTATGGCCAGCATACTTTCACATGATTCTAGTCTTAAAACACTCATTAGGTTTTTATAAAATATATGCAATTTTAAGTAATTAAGAAGAACAATGGAGCAAATAAACTTAAAATTAGATTTGAATACAAAATAACTCATCCTAATTTACTCTTGAATTGAAGAATGAAAAGTATAGCTAATTAGTAACCAAGGATACATAGAGTCTTGAGATTATCTTCATACAATGGAACTTAAACCTATAAATGTGGAAGGCCACGGTACAGATGGCATGACACAGGTCAGCATTTGAACAGATTCGTTACATGGGACTGATCAGCTTCAGGTGTAAATGTGGAATAATGTGGCACAGGAGATTGCCCAATTAAATGATTTAGACCAAAGGCAAGATGATGAATGCCAACAAAATTCTAGACTAACGGTATATAAAGATTTATTTTGAATTCCAAAAGATCAACCATATATCACTGTACAGACTTCCTGGTTCTACACATAAAACCTTCATTTCATCTAATCTTATAAAAATGGAATGCTTGTTATTTGAGAAACCCTAATCTAACCAATGTGTCATTAACTCTGGCTATTAGTCGATTTTGATACCTTAAAATTGACGGGTCCATAACCGTCTGATTCTTATATTCTTTATCACACACTTTTCTGAGACCTCTAACGCACTCTGAACGGTAATGGTGTAACTGAGCAGTGTCTGTGTCTATATAAAATGACTCACACTTTCCTCCAATACACGTGATTGGAAAATGATTATGAATCGTTAGAACCCTTTCTGTGTCATGAAAACATTTCACGTAATGGGTTGGTTTGTTATATTTAATAGACCGTCTAATATTTCGTAGCATGTGCATAAAGTACGGAGCATTCGCTGTACGATTGCGTTGTTGGCTTACATCATCAAAAAAGTAAACGTGCCTTGGAACATAGTTGGAGGGATACACCCCACTACCTAAAGCCTGTGGGACTAGGTAATCCATTAATTCTTTCCAGGTTGCAAATTTCTTTGGAAAAATTACCTCGTCAATGTCAAGGGCACTGATAAACTTATATTTGTTGATATTTTTCAAAAAACAGTCATTATAAGGAATCATTTCTTGGTGACTCTTTCGAAAATTGATATGCTTTAAATACTTGCCCACGATGCCAAATACACTTGGTTGCTTTGCTGCTAATATTAACTTCGTAACTTCAACTTTGCCAAGTTTCTTATAATAACTCAGAACTTTTGAAACATTCGGATGAACTTCAAATTCATATAGAAAGACTTTATTGGCTCCTAGAATGAAAAGTAGTTCCAACCACTCAACTAATCGAGCACTCTGATCAGAGAAAGGTATGGTAAGACCTTTGACGCATACAGCGAAGTCTTCTTTACTGCCAGATTCTGGAAGGTTGTTGAATACCCTTAAATTTACCTTGGCCATATCACACGGCTTCTCAACCAGAGAAACAGCTTGCGGAACACTTTGGCCGTAATCACCAGGCACGTGGCAGGAAAAGAGGTAAGGTTGCAAGATACCATTCTTGTACATTCCCATTTCCTTTTTCCAGGCAAGGTTATATTTATACACATTAGAAAAAATTGGCTTTTGGTGCCCATCAAACCAAAACTGGCAATAAAGACTAATGTTTACATTAATCCTATCTATCTGACTTAGTATATGAACTGAAGGTTTATTTTCAGATAGTGATCTGTTGTCAAAATACGCTCCATACAGATGGAAAGTCCCTTCACTCGTCTCAAGCGTTTGCCAATAGGTATTATAGTAATTAAGATTAAAAAGAGATGGAAATTTAGCACATGTTCGATTCATGGCTAAATTCTTACCCCTGACCTTTTGCCAAAATAAAACTGGCAAATTTGGTGCCCTTTCCTGAACTCTAGCGGCTACATCTAGATCTGAGAGTTCTGGGGAAGCATCAATCATTAATTTCCAATCCTTGGCACTGAGGGAAGCTTTTGTATTGGGACTTGAACTTGATCCGATCACAAATTCCAGAGCATCATCAGCTATATTGAGCTGTCTTATTTTACTTGATTTGCTAGTACTGCCACCATTCTGGAAAACTTCTGTAATCGCTGCAAAGTTGCCATACCCGAAGAAGGCCCCGTGCCATTGAAGCAACCTGTAAAATGTTAATTATGATGACTAAAGAGAATTTCACCAGTAAGGTAAATCATACCAAAGGCCAGTAGACTTATTGAACTCTAAGATGGGAATACCTCACATGAGAGTGCTGAAATTTGAAAGCAGTACATTCGTCCGATCAGTAGTTTTTCTTAGATCAGATTATATAATGGAAGAAGTATCCTAGGTGTACTACCTTAGTCCAAATAAAAAAAAATGAAAGGGGACGAAAGAAATGGGCAGTATTTAAAGCAAATGAATAAAAAAAAAGAACTAGGGAAAACATTCCTGAAGCAATACATATCTCTGACTGATCCTTGACCAAATCCTCTTCAATAGTTATTTAGCATATGGAATGTTAAAATGAACATTTCTATAGTTCTAATTAAGGGAAATAGCTATGGCCTTTTCCCTCTAACTATATGTCTTTGTGAAGATAGCAGCCATATATATAATAAAGATCATGATTATGGCCAAGATAAAAATGTCACCAAACTTGTGACTTGATATGGTTTCATTAGAAGTCCCTTTTCTTATAGTTTAAAAGGTTGTAGTCATAATTTCGCAAACATAATATCTTCGAATAATTATCCTCTGTGGAACACCCCTATATTTTTCACTACTTCCCAAGATTCTACACTAACGAGGAGTAGATTAGTCATGTCTGAGAAACACATTGTATGGTTTATGAATTTAAAAAAAAAAACTATAATGGGATGCTTCTATTGATTCCAAAATTCCCATGTCAAGTATTTCAAGAGAATTTACAAGGCCAGCCTTCTTTCACATATCTCATTTATAGACCTAAGTTGCCTTCAAGAACTAATCCGTAGTGGTTCAATTTGATTTGGCAAGTGGAAATCGTCCGCAGCGACTCCATTAATACATTTCCAAAGTTAGGCAAGTGGAAATCGTCCGCAGCGACTCCGTTAATACATTTCCAAAGTTAGGCAAGTGGAAATCATCAGCAGCGAATCCGTTAATACAATTCCAAAGTTATATAATGATTAAGGGCTAAAAGTTCAAAGTTAATAACAGACAAGGGTTCAAAGTTAATATCGATTGAGGGTTGTGTTATTTAAACATGAACGTGATGAGAGAAACCTATTAACTTTATGTGAATAAATAACTTTCGTACCTTCCATGGTAAAGAGTCACCAAGAGGATTGAGAAGACTGAGGCTCCTATCACAAAGAAAGTCAAAGTCATGGCTCGCTTCAGAGTCCATCGAAACAGCTGTATGTAGGGTCTCATTATCTTCCAGTACACTCCTGGAACATAGTTTGGATTGGATTAGATTATTATTATTATTATTATTATTATTATTATTATTATTATTATTATTATTATTGTTATTATTATTATTATTATTATTATTATCATTAAAAGCCAAGCTACAAACCTAGTTGGAAAAGCAAGATGCATTAAGCTCAAGGCCTCCAACAGGGAAAAATAGCCAAGTGAGGAAGGGAAATATTATTATCATTATTATTATTATTATTATTATTATTATTATTATAAGCCATGCTACAACCATAGTTGGAAAAGCAAGATGCTATAAGCTCAAGGCCTCCAACAGGGAAAAATAGCCCAGTGGGGGAAGGAAATATTATTATTATTATTATTATTATTATTATTAAAAGCCAAGCTACAACCCTAGTTAGGAAAGCAAGATGCTATAATCCCAGGGCCTCCAACAGGGAAAAATAGCCCAGTGAGGAAAGGAAATATGATTATTATTATTATTATTACTATTATTATTATTAAAAGCCAAGCTACAACCCTAGTTGGAAAATCAAGATGCATTAAGTTCAAGGTCTCCAACAGGGAAAAATAGCCCAGTGAGGAAGGGAAATATTATTATCATTATTATTATTATTATTATTATTATTATTATTATTATTATTATTAAAAGCCAAGCTACAACCCTAGTTGAGAAAGCAAGATGCTTTAAGCCTAAAGCCTCCAACAGGGAAAATAGCCCACTGAGGAAAGGAAATAAGGAAATAAATAAGCTACAAGAGAAGTAATAAATAATCAAAATAAAATATTTTAAGAACAGTAACAACATTAAATGAAATATTTTATATATAAACTATAAAAACTTCAAAACAACACAAAAGGAAGAGAAATAATATAGAACAGCGTGACCAAGTGTACTCTCAAGCAAGAGAACTCTGATCCAAGACCGCGGAAGAACATGGTACAGAGGCTATGTCATTACCCAAGACTAGAGAACATTGGTTTGATTTTGGAGTGTCTTTGGCCTATATGGCCCGACACTGGGGCCTAGGAGAACATTCAGTCCTCATCTGCAACTAGGGGGGAACCCTTTCAGTTGCAGCATTAAGTAAAAGTTAAAGGAGTTGGACAGCCAGAACCACTGGAGGTCATTCAGGGCTCATTTGCAACTAGGGGGGACCCTAGCATGGCAGTATGTAGTAAAGCTAAAGGAGTTGGACAGCCAGAACCACTGGAGGTCATTCAGGGCTCATTTGCAACTAGGGGGGACCCTAGCAT
>NW_027169512.1:55000-57500 GCF_036898095.1 Palaemon carinicauda
GTTGAGCACAGACCTCCGCCGCGCAGCTTATTTATCGACCTTGACCTTTGACCTTAACATGTATTCATTGGTGTGGATTTTCCTACAGTAAAATATGAACCAAATTTGAAGTCTGTGACAACGATGTCCAAATTTTTGAATGATTACGAGAATTGGACAATTTGCTTGACCTTTGACCTTGACCTTCCAAAATTTCATGATTTCCAGCTTTTTACATAATAGCTAATCTCTGCAAGTTTCATTACGATTAAAATTGTGACCGGGGAGCTGTTCAAATACAAACAAACAAACAAACAAACACAAACAAAGGGTAAAACATAACCTCCTTGCAACTTCGTTGGCAGAGGTAATCCCTATCATTTGATTAATGTTATCATTTCATTGTCATATCATGATATTGAACATCACCTCTACACTAGATTGTCAAGCAGGATGCTACAAGACCAAGGGTTCACACAGGAAATAATTCAGCGTTGGAGAAAAAAAAAAAAAAAAAAAAAAAAACACCGTTACACAATTTTATACTTCATAAGTTCCGCCGATTCAAATATCCGATTATCAGTGACATTATGCCACGGGGGGGGGAGAGAGAGAGAGAGAGAGAGAGAGAGAGAGAGAGAGAGAGAGAGAGAGAGAGAGAGAGGAATAAGGCAATACAATTGTAAAAATGCACAACCTTTTTAATTGTGAAATACCAAACTTTTTTTTTATTGTCACTTTTAACTTAAGATTTAAGAAGAAAAGTAACGTTTCCAATTTTGGTTCACCTAAAAAAAAAAAAAAAAAAAAAAAAAAAAAAAAAAAAAAAAAAAAAAAAAAAAAAAAAAACCTGCAGGAGATATAACACTGCAACGTGTCATTTAGTGGTATATGAAGATATATTAGATAAATAAAAATAAATATATGCATTATTAAATTGATAAATATGAAGGGAGACGAGCCATAAAGTGAAAAGCCGAGTGCATTTATCCGATTTAAAAGTAATTAATATCTGACGTTTTAATTTCAGCATAATATAAAGTAGTGTATTATTGTATTCATAGACTTCAAACGTATACGGCTATCATTCGTCGTTGTTTTTGTATGTATGTATGTATGTATGTATGTATGTATGTATGTATATAATATATATATGTATATATATATTATATAATATAATATACCGTATATATATGTTTATATATATTATATATAATATACAGTATATATATATATATATATATATATATATATATAATATATATATATATATATATATATATATATATATATATATATATATATATATATATATATATATACACATATAAATAATCGTCTATTCTGTAACAGAAAATATTCCATGAAAAGTTTCTACTTTTCGGTAGAAAAAAATATATATCACTTAACAATTAATATCAAATCACTAGATATATTTCAACGGTACTTTTCTACGTAGAAATACCTAACATTTAAATAGAGTCTTTTCACAATGATGATAAAACTACAGTATTCTAACCCAGAGAGAAATTCTTTTAACAAACCTTGAGCCACAAAGAACACGTTTCTAGTTGAGGGTGAGAGTTAATGCCTAATTTACTTCAGAATAGTTCATCTATATAGAAATGCAATCTTTACTGATAAGATGCTCTCTTTAGAGACGAGACAACAGATAAGATAAAAGAACAAAAGGTTAAAAGCAGGGATGCATCACCCATAGGCTGAAGCCTCTGGGCCCAGTACGACCATGGGTTAAGAAAATTTTGTTTTCTTTTCATATGAAATGTGGAAAACTATGGATTACTTAATTCACTTGTAATATTATTGTAGTAAATTGTAAGAAAAGTGTGAAATATGCCAGGGAGGATATAGAGAGACTCAAATGAAGCTCGAAGCCTTAGGGTCCTGTCATGGGTTGAAGAGCGCTGGTTAAAAAAACACTAAAACCAGAGATAATGACATGCAATATATTCAGTGACGAAGACAATTCAGTGAAGTATTCAAATTCTTATGAATCGCTTATCACACGTTTCAGAATGCAAAGAAATCTCCACTCGGTATAGATCTATAGGCCTACCCAAATAGGATCCAAAAATTCGAAAGGATTCTCAAGGTATTGGAGGCAAAGTTACGTTGGGATGGGACACGTATTGCTTGCCTGAGAGGTACCACGTGTTCCCTTGCTTTCAGTCTCAAAGATAAGGTCATTTCCAAGAATACAAAACTGAAGACTGGTGATAAGCGTGCTGACAACACCCTATTGTTCTCTTGCTTGAGTGTACACTCGGGTACACTATTCTATATTATTTCTCTTCCTCTTGTTTTGTTAAGTTTTTATAGATTTTATAGAAAATATCTATTCTAAAGTCACTGTTCTTAAAATATTTTATTTTACCCTGTTTCCTTCCCTCACTGAGCTATTTTCCCCGTTGGAGCCCCTGGGCTCATAGCATTCTGCTTTTCCAACTAGGGTTGTAGCTTAGCATTTAATAATAATAATAATAATAATAATAATAATAAT
>NW_027169512.1:77500-112500 GCF_036898095.1 Palaemon carinicauda
AAAGCCTTTTGTATCTTATCGAGTTTTTAAGTGGAAAACTAGCTCACATGCTGGTAGGAATGCAGAAGATAACGTTGCTTCATATCTAAAATCATTCTAAAGCATTCGCGTGAAAACTGGAAGTGAAATCAAGGAGGAGGAAGTATATGTTTTGACGTTGTTGCCTTTTTTTAGAATGATTTATTGTTAATTTGTTCTCTTCATTTATTTATTTCCTTATTTCCTTTCCTCACTGGGATATTTTTCCCTATTGGGGCCCCTAGGCTTATAGCATCTTGCTTTTCCAACTAGGGTTGTAGCTTGGATAGTAATAATAATAATAATAACACATTTTCGTCAATTTTATTATTCAGAGCAAGGTAAACACATTGGGCTAGGATATAAAGAAGGAGACACCAAGGTAGAAATATACACTGTGTATTCTGTGATGTAGAAGAGAATGGTAACCTCTTCGTGTTATATTGTCCACAGTATAGTGATATATGAGGGAAATCAACAGAGCTCCAAAAACCATAAGAAGAAGATAGTGCGCAAACAGTTGGCAAATTCCTTTTCTGTGAAAATAATATTGTGCACAAACAGTCGGAAAATTCCTTTTTCTGTGAAGACAATATTGTAAATAAGAAAGATGTACAACAAAAAATTTTGGTGAAAAGAGAAAAAACTAGTGAAAATAAGGAACACACAAAACTAAAAGACACAAGAGGCGCCGATGCAAAGGCAAAAGCCTCAACCAGAGGACCAACAACGCCTACTGGTTTAAAGACCACTCATGAATGGCAGAGGCAAGGGACAGTAGTGACACTGCCCTATCAAGCAGGTCAATGCCCTAGAGACTGGCCATTAATACGTATGATCAGCGCCCAAGTCCCCTCATCATACAAACTATAGTCAATTTTTTTTAGCGAGGTAGATTTGCACCGACTCGCAGCGGTGCCCTTTTAGCTCAGAAAAGTTTCCTGATCGCTGATTGGTTAGAATTATCTTGTCCAACCGATCAGCGATCATGAAACGTTTCCGAGCTAAAAGGGCATGAGTCAGTGCAAATATGCCTCATTAAAAAAAATTGACTAGAGGACCAGTGAGGTGTACGTGCGCAGCTTGACCAGACTGTACCTCCTCTTAGAATCGGGCACCAGTGAGGGCAAGGCAATGTCTGCTGATGACTCAGCAGGTAGACCTATAGGGGCCCCCAAATCCCCCAACCTTAGCTCACAAGGATGGTGAGGTTGCAGACACTGAAGGAAATTTCATTTTTCCTCCCCTAAACTAGCTGTCTCTCTCTCTCTCTCTCTCTCTCTCTCTCTCTCTCTCTCTCTCTCTCTCTCTCTCTCTCTCTCTCTCCAGATTTCCGTAATGGTTATATGAACAGACAGGATCCCCATCTTAAGGATGATGTAGACACAAAGCGTGGGCAGAAAGTTTTTAACAAGAAAATTGAAATTGTAAACCTAATTAACTAACAAACAAACAAACAAATTCATTCATTCAGGCCAATACTGAAGTGTCCCCATCAAAAGGGGACTTCAGTTTAAAACTCTTCTTTGTCCCTCTGTGCTCTTATAGCATTGATAAACATTGAAGTGTCCCCATCAAAAGGGACTCCAGTTTAAAACTCTTCTTTGTCACTCTGTGCTCTTATAGCATTAATAAACATTGAAGTGTCCCCATCAAAAGGGGACTTCAGTTTAAAACTCTTCTTTGTCCCTCTGTGCTCTTATAGCATTGATAAACATTGAAGTGTACCCATCAAAAGGGGACTCCAGTTTAAAACTCTTCTTTGTCACTCTGTGCTCTTATAGCATTAATAAACATTGAAGTGTCCCCATCAAAAGGGGACTCCAGTTTAAAACTCTTCTTTGTCACTCTGTGCTCTTATAGCATTAATAAACATTGAAGTGTCCCCATCAAAAGGGGACTTCAGTTTAAAACTCTTCTTTGTCCCTCTGTGCTCTTATGGCATTAATAAACATTGAAGTGTCCCCATCAGAATGGGACTTCAGTTTAAAACTCTTCTTTGTCCCTCTGTGCTCTTATGGCATTAATAAACAATGAAGTGTCCCCATCAAAATGGGACTTCAGTTTAAAACTCTTCTTTGTCCCTCTGTGCTTTTATAGCATTAATAAACATTGAAGTGTCCCCAACAAAAGGGGACTTTAGTTTAAAACTCTTCTTTGTCATTCTGTGGTCTTGAAAGCATTGATAAAAATTGAAAAGTACTTCAGTTTAAAACTCTTCTTTGTCACTCTGTGCTCTTATAGCATTAAAGTACATAAGATAAAATTTCTCGTGCTGGGAGAAAGTTTAAAAGGGAGGAAGCCTTGCACGACTCAATTACCAAAGTTGAAACACATTGGTCAATTAACGTAAGACATGTGGGAATGAGTCATTTATAACAAGGGATTAATTAGAGGAGAAACACTTTCAGATGTAATAAATGCAACCATACACTGTTAAAAAACCGTAATTTTAATCGGAAATTCTCCGTAAAAATATATTGTTCTCAGCCGTATTTCAGTAAAATACAGCGACCATAATTTTACCTTACTTTGTGATTATCTTTTATGGGTTGTTGACCGTAATATCACTCTTTTACGTCAATATAACAGTTTTTAAAACAGTAAAAATCCTGGAATAAATGTTGCCAGATATTTACTGTTTTTAATGCCAATTTTTAACAGTGTAAGCCAGTGAAATCTTCAACTTCTAAACACTGACCTATAAAAATGAAAATTTCCAATGAAAGATTTTAACCCAAGTAACCTAAATAATAAACAATTTGTGATATCTTCCAGGGACTTGCCGTTACACCATGTCTCTCCAGCAACTTTTTCCATGCATACCAAGACGCAACAAGAAGAGATGTGGATACATGTTACTCCTCTGTAGTCTCCTCTGTTACCTCCACATCAGGTAGGCTATTTCCAACTTTGGATGTGTCCACCTCTCTCTCTTGTATAAGCTATTTGTCTGTCCACCTTTGGATGTGTCCACCTCTCTTGTAATAGCTATTTGTCTGTCCAACTTTGGATATGTCCACCTCTCTCTCTTGTATAAGCTATTTGTCTGTCCAACTTTGGATGTGTCCACCTCTCTTGTATAAGCTATTTGTCTGACCAACTTTGGATGTGTCCACCTCTCTCTCTTGTATAAGCTATTTGTCTGACCCACTTTGGATGTGTCCACCTCTCTCTCTCGTATGAGCTATTTGTTTGACCAACTTTGGATGTGTCCACCTCTCTCTCTTGTATAAACTATTTGTCTGACCCACTTTGGATGTGTCCACCTCTCTCTTTCTCGTATGAGCTATTTGTCTGACCAACTTTGGATGTGTCCACCTCTCTCTCTCTCTCGTATAAGCTATTTGTCTGACCCACTTTGGATGTGTCCACCTCTCTCTCTGTCTGACCCACTTTGGATGTGTCCACCTCTCTCTCTCTCGTATAAGCTATTGTCTGACCAACTTTGGATGTGTCCACCTCTCTCTCTTGTATAAGCTATTTGTCTGACCAACTTTGGATGTGTCCACCTCTCTCTCTCGTATAAACTATTTGTCTGTCCAACTTTGGATGTGTCCACCTCTCTCTCTCTCGTATAAGCTATTGTCTGACCAACTTTGGATGTGTCCACCTCTCTCTCTTGTATAAGCTATTTGTCTGTCCAACTTTGGATATGTCCACCTCTCTCTCTCGTATAAGCTATTGTCTGTTCAACTTTGGATGTGTCCACCTCTCTCTCTTGTATAAGCTGTTGTCTGACCAACTTTGGATGTGTCCACCTCTCTCTCTTGTATAAGCTATTTGTCTGTCCAACTTTGGATGTGTCCACCTCTCTCTCTCGTATAAGCTATTTGTCTGTCCAATCTACCTCTCTCTCTTGTATAAGCTATTTGTCTGACCAACTTTGGATGTGTCCACCTCTCTCTCTTGTATAAGCTATTGTCTGACCAACTTTGGATGTGTCCACCTCTCTCTCTTGTATAAGCTATTGTCTGACCAACTTTGGATGTGTCCACCTCTCTCTCTCTCGTATAAGCTATTGTCTGTCCAACTTTGGATGTGTCCACCTCTCTCTCTCTCGTATAAGCTATTGTCTGTCCAACTTTGGATGTGTCCACCTCTCTCTCTCGTATAAGCTATTGTCTGACCAACTTTGGATGTGTCCACCTCTCTCTCTCGTATAAGCTATTGTCTGACCAACTTTGGATGTGTCCACCTCTCTCTCTTGTATAAGCTATTGGCTGTCCAACTTTGGATGTGTCCACCTCTCTCTCTTGTATAAGCTATTTCTCTGCCCAATCCACCTCTCTCTCTTGTATAAGCTATTTGTCTGACCAACTTTGGATGTGTCCACCTCTCTCTCTTGTATAAGCTATTGTCTGACCAACTTTGGATGTGTCCACCTCTCTCTCTTGTATAAGCTATTGTCTGTCCAACTTTGGATGTGTCCACCTCTCTCTCTTGTATAAGCTATTTGTCTGACCAACTTTGGATGTGTCCACCTCTCTCCCTTGTATAAGCTATTGTCTGACCAACTTTGGATGTGTCCACCTCTCTCTCTTGTATAAGCTATTGTCTGACCAACTTTGGATGTGTCCACCTCTCTCTCTTGTATAAGCTATTGTCTGTCCAACTTTGGATGTGTCCACCTCTCTCTTGTATAAGCTATTTGTCTGTCCAACTTTGGATGTGTCCACCTCTCTCTCTTGTATAAGCTATTGTCTGTCCAACTTTGGATGTGTCCACCTCTCTCTTGTATAAGCTATTTGTCTGTCCAACTTTGGATGTGTCCACCTCTCTCTCTCGTATAAGCTATTTGTCTGTCCAATCCACCTCTCTCTCTTGTATAAGCTATTTGTCTGACCAACTTTGGATATGTCCACCTCTCTCTCTTGTATAAGCTATTGTCTGACCAACTTTGGATGTGTCCACCTCTCTCTCTTGTATAAGCTATTGTCTGACCAACTTTGGATGTGTCCACCTCTCTCTCTTGTATAAGCTATTTGTCTGTCCAACTTTGGATGTGTCCACCTCTCTCTCTCGTATAAGCTATTTGTCTGTCCAATCCACCTCTCTCTCTTGTATAAGCTATTTGTCTGACCAACTTTGGATGTGTCCACCTCTCTCTCTTGTATAAGCTATTGTCTGACCAACTTTGGATGTGTCCACCTCTCTCTCTTGTATAAGCTATTGTCTGACCAACTTTGGATGTGTCCAGCTCTCTCTCTCGTATAAGCTATTGTCTGACCAACTTTGGATGTGTCCACCTCTCTCTCTCGTATAAGCTATTGTCTGACCAACTTTGGATGTGTCCACCTCTCTCTCTCGTATAAGCTATTGTCTGACCAACTTTGGATGTGTCCACCTCTCTCTCTCGTATAAGCTATTTGTCTGACCAACTTTGGATGTGTCCACCTCTCTCTCTTGTATAAGCTATTTGTCTGACCAACTTTGGATGTGTCCACCTCTCTCTCTCTCGTATAAGCTATTTGTCTGACCAACTTTGGATGTGTCCACCTCTCTCCCTCGTATAAGCTATTGTCTGTCCAACTTTGGATGTGTCCACCTCTCTCCCTTGTATAAGCTATTGTCTGTCCAACTTTGGATGTGTCCACCTCTCTCTCTCGTATAAGCTATTTGTCTGACCAACTTTGGAGGTGTCCACCTCTCTCTCTCGTATAAGCTATTTGTCTGACCAACTTTGGAGGTGTCCACCTCTCTCTCTCGTATAAGCTATTTGTCTGTCCAACTTTGGAGGTGTCCACCTCTCTCTCTCGTATAAGCTATTTGTCTGTCCAACTTTGGAGGTGTCCACCTCTCTCTCTCGTATAAGCTATTGTCTGACCCACTTTGGAGGTGTCCACCTCTCTCTCTCGTATAAGCTATTGTCTGACCCACTTTGGATGTGTCCACCTCTCTCTCGCGTATAAGCTATTTGTCTGACCCACTTTGGATGTGTCCACCTCTCTCTCTCGTATAAGCTATTGGTCTGACCCACTTTGGATGTGTCCACCTCTCTCTTTCTCGTATAAGCTATTGGTCTGACCCACTTTGGATGTGTCCACCTCTCTCTTTCTCGTATAAGCTATTGGTCTGACCCACTTTGGATGTGTCCACCTCTCTCTCTTGTATAAGCTATTGTCTGACCCACTTTGGATGTGTCCACTTCTCTCTCTTGTATAAGCTATTGTCTGACCCACTTTGGATGTGTCCACTTCTCTCTCTTGTATAAGCTATTTGTCTGACCCACTTTGGATGTGTCCACTTCTCTCTCTTGTATAAGCTATTTGTCTGACCAACTTTGGATGTGTCCAGCTCTCTCTCTTGTATAAGCTATTTGTCTGACCAACTTTGGATGTGTCCAGCTCTCTCTCTTGTATAAGCTATTTGTCTGACCAACTTTGGATGTGTCCAGCTCTCTCTCTTGTATAAGCTATTGTCTGACCAACTTTGGATGTGTCCACTTCTCTCTCTTGTATAAGCTATTGTCTGACCAACTTTGGATGTGTCCACTTCTCTCTCTTGTATAAGCTATTGTCTGTCCAACTTTGGATGTGTCCACCTCTCTCTCTTGTATAAGCTATTTGTCTGTCCAACTTTGGAAGTGTCCACCTCTCTCCCTTGTATAAGCTATTGTCTGTCCAACTTTGGATGTGTCCACCTCTCTCCCTTGTATAAGCTATTTGTCTGTCCAACTTTGGATGTGTCCACCTCTCTCCCTTGTATAAGCTATTTGTCTGTCCAACTTTGGATGTGTCCACCTCTCTCCCTTGTATAAGCTATTTGTCTGTCCAACTTTGGATGTGTCCACCTCTCTCTCTTGTATAAGCTATTGTCTGACCAACTTTGGATGTGTCCACCTCTCTCTCTTGTATAAGCTATTTGTCTGTCCAACTTTGGATGTGTCCACCTCTCTCCCTTGTATAAGCTATTGTCTGTCCAACTTTGGATGTGTCCACCTCTCTCTCTTGTATAAGCTATTTGTCTGTCCAACTTTGGATGTGTCCACCTCTCTCTCTTGTATAAGCTATTGTCTGTCCAACTTTGGATGTGTCCACCTCTCTCTCTTGTATAAGCTATTGTCTGTCCAACTTTGGATGTGTCCACCTCTCTCCCTTGTATAAGCTATTGTCTGTCCAACTTTGGATGTGTCCACCTCTCTCTCTCTTGTATAAGCTATTTGTCTGTCCAACTTTGGATGTGTCCACCTCTCTCTCTTGTATAAGCTATTTGTCTGTCCAACTTTGGATGTGTCCACCTCTCTCTCTTGTATAAGCTATTGTCTGTCCAACTTTGGATGTGTCCACCTCTCTCCCTTGTATAAGCTATTGTCTGTCCAACTTTGGATGTGTCCACCTCTCTCTCTTGTATAAGCTATTTGTCTGTCCAACTTTGGATGTGTCCACCTCTCCCCCTTGTATAAGCTATTTGTCTGTCCAACTTTGGATGTGTCCACCTCTCTCTCTTGTATAAGCTATTGTCTGACCAACTTTGGATGTGTCCACCTCTCTCACTTGTATAAGCTATTTGTCTGTCCAACTTTGGATGTGTCCACCTCTCTCCCTTGTATAAGCTATTGTCTGTCCAACTTTGGATGTGTCCACCTCTCTCTCTCTTGTGTAAGCTATTTGTCTGTCCAACTTTGGATGTGTCCACCTCTCTCTCTCTCTTGTATAAGCTATTGTCTGACCCACTTTGGATGTGTCCACCCCTCTCTCTTGTATAAGCTATTGTCTGTCCAACTTTAGATGTGTCCACCTCTCTCTCTTGTATAAGCTATTGTCTGACCAACTTTGGATGTGTCCACCTCTCTCTCTTGTATAAGCTATTGTCTGACCAACTTTGGATGTGTCCACCTCTCTCTCTTGTATAAGCTATTGTCTGTCCAACTTTGGATGTGTCCACCTCTCTCTCTTGTATAAGCTATTTGTCTGACCAACTTTGGATGTGTCCACCTCTCTCCCTTGTATAAGCTATTGTCTGACCAACTTTGGATGTGTCCACCTCTCTCTCTTGTATAAGCTATTGTCTGACCAACTTTGGATGTGTCCACCTCTCTCTCTTGTATAAGCTATTGTCTGTCCAACTTTGGATGTGTCCACCTCTCTCTTGTATAAGCTATTTGTCTGTCCAACTTTGGATGTGTCCACCTCTCTCTCTCGTATAAGCTATTTGTCTGTCCAATCCACCTCTCTCTCTTGTATAAGCTATTTGTCTGACCAACTTTGGATGTGTCCACCTCTCTCTCTTGTATAAGCTATTGTCTGACCAACTTTGGATGTGTCCACCTCTCTCTCTTGTATAAGCTATTGTCTGACCAACTTTGGATGTGTCCACCTCTCTCTCTTGTATAAGCTATTTGTCTGTCCAACTTTGGATGTGTCCACCTCTCTCTCTCGTATAAGCTATTTGTCTGTCCAATCCACCTCTCTCTCTTGTATAAGCTATTTGTCTGACCAACTTTGGATGTGTCCACCTCTCTCTCTTGTATAAGCTATTGTCTGACCAACTTTGGATGTGTCCACCTCTCTCTCTTGTATAAGCTATTGTCTGACCAACTTTGGATGTGTCCAGCTCTCTCTCTCGTATAAGCTATTGTCTGACCAACTTTGGATGTGTCCACCTCTCTCTCTCGTATAAGCTATTGTCTGTCCAACTTTGGATGTGTCCACCTCTCTCTCTCGTATAAGCTATTGTCTGACCAACTTTGGATGTGTCCACCTCTCTCTCTCGTATAAGCTATTTGTCTGACCAACTTTGGATGTGTCCACCTCTCTCTCTTGTATAAGCTATTTGTCTGACCAACTTTGGATGTGTCCACCTCTCTCTCTCTCTCGTATAAGCTATTTGTCTGACCAACTTTGGATGTGTCCACCTCTCTCCCTCGTATAAGCTATTGTCTGTCCAACTTTGGATGTGTCCACCTCTCTCCCTCGTATAAGCTATTGTCTGTCCAACTTTGGATGTGTCCACCTCTCTCTCTCGTATAAGCTATTTGTCTGACCAACTTTGGAGGTGTCCACCTCTCTCTCTCGTATAAGCTATTTGTCTGACCAACTTTGGAGGTGTCCACCTCTCTCTCTCGTATAAGCTATTTGTCTGTCCAACTTTGGAGGTGTCCACCTCTCTCTCTCTCGTATAAGCTATTTGTCTGTCCAACTTTGGAGGTGTCCACCTCTCTCTCTCGTATAAGCTATTGTCTGACCCACTTTGGAGGTGTCCACCTCTCTCTCTCGTATAAGCTATTGTCTGACCCACTTTGGATGTGTCCACCTCTCTCTCGCGTATAAGCTATTTGTCTGACCCACTTTGGATGTGTCCACCTCTCGCTCTCGTATAAGCTATTTGTCTGACCCACTTTGGATGTGTCCACCTCTCTCTTTCTCGTATAAGCTATTGGTCTGACCCACTTTGGATGTGTCCACCTCTCTCTTTCTCGTATAAGCTATTGGTCTGACCCACTTTGGATGTGTCCACCTCTCTCTTTCTCGTATAAGCTATTGGTCTGACCCACTTTGGATGTGTCCACTTCTCTCTCTTGTATAAGCTATTGTCTGACCCACTTTGGATGTGTCCACTTCTCTCTCTTGTATAAGCTATTTGTCTGACCCACTTTGGATGTGTCCACTTCTCTCTCTTGTATAAGCTATTTGTCTGACCCACTTTGGATGTGTCCAGCTCTCTCTCTTGTATAAGCTATTTGTCTGACCAACTTTGGATGTGTCCAGCTCTCTCTCTTGTATAAGCTATTTGTCTGACCAACTTTGGATGTGTCCAGCTCTCTCTCTTGTATAAGCTATTTGTCTGACCAACTTTGGATGTGTCCAGCTCTCTCTCTTGTATAAGCTATTGTCTGACCAACTTTGGATGTGTCCACTTCTCTCTCTTGTATAAGCTGACCAACTTTGGATGTGTCCACTTCTCTCTCTTGTATAAGCTATTGTCTGTCCAACTTTGGATGTGTCCACCTCTCTCTCTTGTATAAGCTATTTGTCTGTCCAACTTTGGAAGTGTCCACCTCTCTCCCTTGTATAAGCTATTGTCTGTCCAACTTTGGATGTGTCCACCTCTCTCCCTTGTATAAGCTATTTGTCTGTCCAACTTTGGATGTGTCCACCTCTCTCCCTTGTATAAGCTATTTGTCTGTCCAACTTTGGATGTGTCCACCTCTCTCCCTTGTATAAGCTATTTGTCTGTCCAACTTTGGATGTGTCCACCTCTCTCTCTTGTATAAGCTATTGTCTGACCAACTTTGGATGTGTCCACCTCTCTCTCTTGTATAAGCTATTTGTCTGTCCAACTTTGGATGTGTCCACCTCTCTCCCTTGTATAAGCTATTGTCTGTCCAACTTTGGATGTGTCCACCTCTCTCTCTTGTATAAGCTATTGTCTGTCCAACTTTGGATGTGTCCACCTCTCTCTCTTGTATAAGCTATTGTCTGTCCAACTTTGGATGTGTCCACCTCTCTCCCTTGTATAAGCTATTGTCTGTCCAACTTTGGATGTGTCCACCTCTCTCTCTCTTGTATAAGCTATTTGTCTGTCCAACTTTGGATGTGTCCACCTCTCTCTCTTGTATAAGCTATTTGTCTGTCCAACTTTGGATGTGTCCACCTCTCTCTCTTGTATAAGCTATTGTCTGTCCAACTTTGGATGTGTCCACCTCTCTCCCTTGTATAAGCTATTGTCTGTCCAACTTTGGATGTGTCCACCTCTCTCTCTTGTATAAGCTATTTGTCTGTCCAACTTTGGATGTGTCCACCTCTCCCCCTTGTATAAGCTATTTGTCTGTCCAACTTTGGATGTGTCCACCTCTCTCTCTTGTATAAGCTATTGTCTGACCAACTTTGGATGTGTCCACCTCTCTCACTTGTATAAGCTATTTTTCTGTCCAACTTTGGATGTGTCCACCTCTCTCCCTTGTATAAGCTATTGTCTGTCCAACTTTGGATGTGTCCACCTCTCTCTCTCTTGTGTAAGCTATTTGTCTGTCCAACTTTGGATGTGTCCACCTCTCTCTCTCTCTTGTATAAGCTATTGTCTGACCCACTTTGGATGTGTCCACCCCTCTCTCTTGTATAAGCTATTGTCTGTCCAACTTTAGATGTGTCCACCTCTCTCTCTTGTATAAGCTATTGTCTGACCAACTTTGGATGTGTCCACCTCTCTCTCTTGTATAAGCTATTTGTCTGTCCAACTTTGGATGTGTCCACCTCTCTCTCTCTTGTATAAGCTATTGTCTGTCCAACTTTGGATATGTCGACCTCTCTCCCTTGTATAAGCTATTTGTCTGTCCAACTTTGGATGTGTCCACCTCTCTCCCTTGTATAAGTTATTTGTCTGTCCAACTTTGGATGTGTCCACCTCTCTCTCTTGTATAAGCTATTTGTCTGTCCAACTTTGGATGTGTCCACCTTTCTCTCTTGTAAAAGCTATTGTCTGACCAACTTTGGATGTGTCCACCTCTCTCTCTTGTATAAGCTATTGTCTGACCAACTTTGGATGTGTCCACCTCTCTCTTGTATAAGCTATTTGTCTGTCCAACTTTGGATGTGTCCACCTCTCTCTCTTGTATAAGCTATTTGTCTGTCCAACTTTGGATGTGTCCACCTCTCTCCCTTGTATAAGCTATTGTCTGTCCAACTTTGGATGTGTCCACCTCTCTCTCTTGTATAAGCTATTTGTCTGTCCAACTTTGGATGTGTCCACCTCTCTCCCTTGTATAAGCTATTGTCTGTCCAACTTTGGATGTGTCCACCTCTCTCCCTTGTATAAGCTATTTGTCTGTCCAACTTTGGATGTGTCCACCTCTCTCTCTTGTATAAGCTATTTGTCTGTCCAACTTTGGATGTGTCCACCTCTCTCCCTTGTATAAGCTATTGTCTGTCCAACTTTGGATGTGTCCACCTCCCTCCCTTGTATAAGCTATTTGTCTGACCAACTTTGGATGTGTCCACCTCCCTCTCTTGTATAAGCTATTTGTCTGACCAACTTTGGATGTGTCCACCTCTCTCCCTTGTATAAGCTATTTGTCTGTCCAACTTTGGATGTGTCCATCTCTCTCTCTTGTATAAGCTATTTGTCTGACCAACTTTGGATGTGTCCACCTCTCTCTCTTGTATAAGCTATTTGTCTGTCCAACTTTGGATGTGTCCACCTCTCTCCCTTGTATAAGCTATTGTCTGTCCAACTTTGGATGTGTCCACCTCTCTCCCTTGTATAAGCTATTTGTCTGACCAACTTCGGATGTGTCCACCTCTCTCTCTTGTATAAGCTATTGTCTGTCCAACTTCGGATGTGTCCACCTCCCTCTCTTGTATAAGCTATTTGTCTGTCCAACTTTGGATGTGTCCACCTCTCTCTCTTGTATAAGCTATTTGTCTGTCCAACTTTGGATGTGTCCACCTCTCTCCCTTGTATAAGCTATTTGTCTGACCAACTTTGGATGTGTCCACCTCTCTCCCTTGTATAAGCTATTTGTCTGTCCAACTTTGGATGTCTCCACCTCTCTCTCTTGTATAAGCTATTTGTCTGACCAACTTTGGATGTGTCCACCTCTCTCCCTTGTATAAGCTATTTGTCTGACCAACTTTGGATGTGTCCACCTCTCTCCCTTGTATAAGCTATTTGTCTGTCCAACTTTGGATGTCTCCACCTCTCTCTCTTGTATAAGCTATTTGTCTGACCAACTTTGGATGTGTCCACCTCTCTCCCTTGTATAAGCTATTTGTCTGTCCAACTTTGGATGTCTCCACCTCTCTCTCTTGTATAAGCTATTTGTCTGACCAACTTTGGATGTGTCCACCTCTCTCCCTTGTATAAGCTATTTGTCTGACCAACTTTGGATGTGTCCACCTCTCTCTCTTGTATAAGCTATTTGTCTGACCAACTTTGGATGTGTCCACCTCTCTCCCTTGTATAAGCTATTTGTCTGACCAACTTTGGATGTGTCCACCTCTCTCTCTTGTATAAGCTATTTGTCTGTCCAACTTTGGATGTGTCCACCTCTCTCTCTTGTATAAGCTATTTGTCTGTCCAACTTTGGATGTCTCCACCTCTCTCTCTTGTATAAGCTATTGTCTGTCCAACTTTGGATGTGTCCACCTCTCTCTCTCTTGTATAAGCTATTGTCTGTCCAACTTTGGATGTGTCCACCTCCCTCTCTTGTATAAGCTATTTGTCTGACCAACTTTGGATGTGTCCACCTCTCTCTCTTGTATAAGCTATTTGTCTGTCCAACTTTGGATGTGTCCACCTCCCTCTCTTGTATAAGCTATTTGTCTGACCAACTTTGGATGTGTCCACCTCTCTCTTTTGTATAAGCTATTGTCTGTCCAACTTTGGATGTGTCCACCTCCCTCTCTTGTATAAGCTATTTGTCTGACCAACTTTGGATGTGTCCACCTCTCTCTCTCGTGTGATTTTCTCTTCTGTGGTTTTCAATTCATGTACCACAATAACAATATTTCTTTTAATATTATCAATTGCTAGGGCTACATCCTAGTTGGAAAGCAGGATGCTATGAGCCCAAGGGCTCCGACCAAGGCCGTCTCAAAGTGCATTACACATTTTCAGAGAGAGAGAGAGAGAGAGAGAGAGAGAGAGAGAGAGAGAGAGAGAGTCAACAACCGAAGAATGAGGAAAAAAAGAATTGAAAGAGAATGAAGTAGTAAATACCAAAGGAAAAAGTGTGTTGTGTGAATGCCCGAGTAATTTTGTAAATAGTTTAGTAATCTTTTCAGCATTTCACGAGAGTATGATATTTTGTGAACAATACTAAATGAACAAAATAACAAAATTATAATTAGTACAACAATAAATATTGTACTTCCCTTACTATTATAGTTAGGAACATATTGGGCACTCTTGATATAGCATGCAATCACCTGACTTTTTCTTCATCAGCATTTGGAAAGGAAAAAACTCGCTTTTGGTCCATTTCGGTAATTCCCTTTGCAGTTCGGTACACAGCACATAAAAGGCATTTGCCTGGATTACAAAACATTAAAATTTTCTGGAATAACAGCAGAAAACTGTGAAGAAATATAGCGCGACCCCTTTACTCACAGCCTACGAGTAATACACTCGTACTCGTAGGCTGTGAGTAAAGGGGTCGCGCTATATTTCTTCACAGTTTTCTGCTGTTATTCCAGAAAATTTTAATGTTTTGTAATCCAGGCAAATGCCTTTTATGTGCTGTGTACCGAACTGCAAAGGGAATTACCGAAATGGACCAAAAGCGAGTTTTTTCCTTTCCAAATGCTGATGAAGAAAAAGTCAGGTGATTGCATGCTATATCAAGAGTGCCCAATATGTTCCTAACTATAATAGTAAGGGAAGTACAATATTTATTGTTGTACTAATTCTAATTTTGTTATTTTGTTCATTTAGTATTGTTCACAAAATATCATACTCTCGTGAAATGCTGAAATAGCAATGTGAAAGCACTACTCGTGTCACGTGGGACCTTCCTTACCCCCCAAATGAGCTGGCCTTCACTCGAGACAGCCTTGCTCCAACAGGGAAAATAGCTCAGTGAGGAAAGGAAATAAGTAAATAAACTACAACAGAAGTAATGAACAATATAAAATATTTTAAGAACAGTAATAACATTAAAACAGATCTTTCATATATACACTATAAAAATAAAAACAAAAGCAAGATGAAGAGAAATACGATAAAATAGTGTGCCTGAGTGTACCCTCAAGCAAGAGAACTCCACCTCAAGACAACGGAAGAGGCTATGGCACTATCCAAGACTAGAGAACAATGGTTTGATTTTAGAGTGTCCTTCTCCTAGAAGAGTACCAACACAATTGAAAACGAGCAACGAAGCAGGTTTACGTAAGTCTTTCCATAGTTTATAAGTGAAAGACCTGTTTCAGTGCTGTTACCATTCTTAAAATATTTCATTTTAACTGTTCATTACTTATGTTGTATTTTATTTATTTCCATATTTCCTTTCATCACAGGAATATTTTTTTCGTGTTGGAGCCCTTGGGCTTATAGCATCCTGCTTTTCCAACTAGGGCTGTAGCTTTGCTAGTAGTAGTAGTAGTAGTAGTAGTAGTAGTAGTAGTAGTAGTAGTAATGATAAGAAGAAGGTGAGTCAATTTAAAGTCATATTATTACATATAAACGTACTAATAATTCTTTGTTTAATCTATGATAAAAATGTAATACCTCATTCAAAAACTTAAAAAAAAAAAATTATCATAAAAAATTTCATTTCGGTACACTTTTCAACATCATTTGCTATTATTAGTCCCCCGTTTAAGAACACTGTCTGTCAAATCTAAGTAACATCAGGTTACTTACACATATATGTTTGTCTGTATGTATATATATATATATATATATATATATATACACAGTATATGTATATATATGTGTGTATATATATATATATATATATATAGACTTGCATATATACTAACATGCAAAGTATATTTACACAAACACACACACACATATACATATATATATATATATATATATATTTTATATTATATATATACTGTATATATATATACATACATATATATACATATATATATATATATATATATATATCTGAATGTTTTCAAATAACCCCTGATATTAAAGAGTGTACATACTGATACTATGTGGAGGTTGTTGAAGTTTCTTTGATAACCACTGTGCGTGAGTGTTAGCATCATTGATAATAAAAACATGCTTTCCAATTTTAAAAATCACTGCAAGGAAAATCTGGGGTAGGGTGCTAGTGTGAGGATTAAGAAGTAAGTTAGATGACAGATGGACTGGTAGAGGTAGAAGTTTGAAGTTTTCTGGCACCCTGACATCGAAGGTCATTGACGCCAGGGTAGAGGTAGAACTATGTGGGTTTAGACAAGGATTACTGGGCACTGGTCAATAGATTTTTCATGGAGCAGTTTAAAGGTTTAAAAACTGCTCATGAATGGCAGAGGCAAGGAAGAGTAACATTCCCATATCAACCACGACAATGCCCTAGAGACTGACCATATGTACATATGATTAACGCCCAAGCCCCTCGCCACCCAAGCTAGGACTAAGGAGGGCCAGGTAATTGCTGCTAATGACTCAGCAGTTAGAGCTATAGGCTCCCCCAAACCATCCCCATCCTTAGCTCACAAGGATGGTGAGGTTGCAGCGACCAAAGGAACTATCGAGTTTCAGCAGGACTCGAGCCCCAGTCTGGCGATCACCAGTCAGGGACGTTACCACATCGGCCACCACAACCCTTTTTTGAGAGGCAAAGGAAAACGATCTATATGCGACGTATGTGGAACAAGGAAACCGAATAGTGAGGCAATGAGAACTAGAGAGGCACTCAGTAGAGCGCAGACCTCCACGCTGCGGCAGCTTATTCCTCGACCTTGACCTTGACCTTGGACCTCAACATGTATTAATTGCCGTTGATTTTCATACACTCAAATATGAACCATGTTTGAAGTCTCTGTGCCAACTATTTCCAAACTAATGGCTGATTACATGAATTGGACATTTTCCTTGACTGTGACCTTGACCTTTGACCTTGCCCTTCCAAAATTTAAAGATTTCTAGCTTTTCAAATAACACTTAATTCCTGCAAGTTTTATTACTCTACGATTAAAATAGTGGCCAGGAAGCTGTTCACAAACAAACAAATTACAAACATAGAAACAGGGGGTAAAACATATCCTTCCAACTTCATTGGCAAAGATAATTAAGAAGTTATGGTATACATCATAGATTGATGAAGGTAATTACAAGTTTTTACGATTGTAGAGAAGTATGTGTTGGAGTAAGTAGGCAGGATAGTAATCGGTTTGATACAAATGGGGATCTGAGACATGGGACCTTCCTCTCGTACTTCTCCCATCAACTCTTGCATTAATCACCTTCTTTAGCAGAAAGCCATTTTCCATTCTCTCAACATGGCCAAAACCACCTCAACACATTCATATCCACTCTAGCTGATAACTCATTTCTTACACCCGTTCTCACCCTCACCACTTCGTTCCTAACCCTATCTACTCGAGATACACCAGCCATACTCCTTAGACACTTCATCTCAAACACATTCAATTTTTGTCTCTCCATCACTTTCATTCCCCACAACTCCGATCCATACATCATAGTTGGTACAATCACTTTCTCATATAGAACTCTCTTTACATTCATGCCCAACCCTCTATTTTTTACTACTCCCTTAACTGCCCCCAACACTTTGCACCCTTCATTCACTCTCTGACGTACATCTGCTTCCACTCCACCATTTGCTGCAACAACAGACCCCAAGTACTTAAAGTGATCCACCTCCTCAAGTAACTCTCCATTCAACATGACATTCAACCTTGCACCACCTTCCCTTCTTGTACATCTCATAACCTTACTCTTACCCACATTAACTCTCAACTTCCTTCTCTCACACACTCGACCAAATTCTGTCACTAATCGTCCAAGCTTCTCTTCTGTGTCTGCAACCAGTACAGTATCATCCGCAAACAAAAACTGATTTACCTCCCATTCATGGTCATTCTCGTCTACCAGTTTTAATCCTCGTCCAAGCACTCGAGCATTCACCTCTCTCACCACTCCATCAACATACAAGTTAAACAACCACAGTGACATCACACATCCCTGTCTCAGCCCCACTCTCACCGGAAACCAATCACTCACTTCATTTCCTATCCTAACACATGCTTTACTACCTTTGTAAAAACTTTTCACTGCTTGCAACAACCTTCCACCAACTCCATATAACCTCATCACATTCCACATTGCTTCCCTATCAACTCTATCATACGCTTTCTCCAGATCCATAAACGCAACATACACCTCCTTACCTTTTGCTAAATATTTCTCGCATATCTGCCTAACTGTAAAAATCTGATTCATACAACCCCTACCTCTTCTAAAACCACCCTGTATTTCTAAGATTGCATTCTCTGTTTTATCCTTGATCCTATTAATCATTACTCTACCATACACTTTTCCAACTACGCTTAACAAACTAATACCTCTTGAATTACAACACTCATGCACATCTCCCTTACCCTTATATAGTGGTACAATACATGCACAAACCCTATCTACTGGTACCATTGACAACACAAAACACACATTAAACAATCTCACCAACCATTCAAGTACAGTCACACCCCCCTTCTTCAACATCTCAGCTCTCACACCATCCATACCAGATGCTTCTCCTACTCTCGTTTCATCTAGTGCTCTCCTCACTTCATCTAATGTAATCTCTCTCTCATTCTCATCTCCCATCACTGGCACCTCAACACCTGCAACAGCAATTATATCTGCCTTCCTATTATCCTCAACATTCAGTAAACTTTCAAAATATTCCGCCCATCTTTTCCTTGCCTCCTATCCTTTTAACAACCTTCCATTTCCATCTTTCACTGTCTCTTCAATTCTTGAGCCAGCCTTCCTTACTCTCTTCACTTCTTTCCAAAACTTCTTCTTATTCTCTTCATATGAATGACCTAATCACTGACCCCACCTCAGGTCAGCTGCCAGCTTTGCCTCACGTACCTTGCGCTTTACTTCCACCTTTTTCTCTTTATATTTTTCATACTTCTCTATACTATTACTCAGCAGCCATTCTTCAAAAGCCCTCTTTTTCTCTTTCACTTTTACCTTCACTCCTTCATTCCACCATTCACTGCCTTTCCTCATACTGCCTCCAACAACCTTCTTTCCACACACATCACTTGCAATCCCAACAAAATTTTCTTTTACTAACTTCCACTCCTCTAAATTGCCAGTTTCTCTTACTTTCACTTCGTCATATATCATTTTCAACCTTTCCTGATATTTACTTTTTACCCCCGGTTTTATTAGCTCTTCAACTCTCACTACCTCCCTTTTACATCCACCTACTCTATTCCCCCATTCTTTTGCTACAACTAATTTTCCTTCCACCAAAAAATGATCAGACATACCGTTAGCCATACCCCTAAACACGTGCACGTCTTTCAATCTTCCAAACATTCTTTTAGTTATCAACACATAATCCATTAATGCCCTTTCTACTACTCTTCCATTTGCCACTCTTACTCATGTATACTTATTTTTATCTTTCTTTTTGAAAAAGCTATTACTTATCACCATCTCTTGCTCAACACACTTATCTACCAGTCTCTCACCACTCTCATTTTCACCTGGTACGCCATACTTCCCGATGACACCTTCTACCTCTCCAGCGCCCACTCTAGCATTTAAGTCACCCATGACAACTACATAATTCCTTCTACCCAGTCCTTCTACATACCTAGTTAATTCATTCCAGAACTCATTCCGCTCTTCTTCACTTTTCTCACTCCCTGGCCCATACGCACTGACAAACACCCAACATTCCCTACCCAACCTAACCCTTACCCACATTAACCTAGATGATATCTCCTTCCATTCCACTACTTTACCTGTCATCCATTCACTCAGCAACAAACTTGTAGGAATAGAAAAATTATTTAAGGGACAGGAAAAGGAAATTGCAGAAATTAGTAAAGGCATTAAAAAATGTTTGCAAAAGGAGAGAGTTATATGAGTGATTGTTATTAATTATACCAAAAATGGAGCAATGCAAATACTCAAATGTGTGGTGGAAGTAAGGATGTGATCAATACTGGTTTGTAAAAGTATCTAGGAGTTAACAACATGGATGATGCGTTAGAAGGAGTCACCGAAAAGTTGAAGAAACAAAGGTCAGGATGTGTGGAAAAGACTAAGCGAGAGATTTGAATCCTCTATAGAAGTCGAATATATTCAAAGATTTTAAGAACATCTTTCCATAAGGAGAGAGAATGGTAGAAATTAAGAACAGATGAGAGAGATTTAAAAATTGAAAACTATTGACATGAACTGTAGTGTAAAATTTGTAACGTGGGAAAAAATTGACAGGGTGAAAAAAAAATTGTACACAACTAGAAATAGTAAATGGGTTATCATACGTGAACGGGTGGATCAAATTATTTTGGGGTGGTTCGATCATGGGGAAAGAATGGACGAGAATAAGTTAGCTAAATGAGTGTATTTCATAATTTCTAAGAGATTGGAGAGAAATAGATAGAAAGGCTCGGATAGATGGTGTGAAAAAAGTACAGTAATTGGTATTCATGACGTGGAAGTATGTACAAGATGAGGATGAGTAGTGCAGTGTGAGGGGGGGGTTTGATATACTATTGATGAGCCTTATGTATTGGTGTAGGATGGATATATATATATATATATATATATACTGTATATATATATATATATATATATATATATATATATATATATATATATATATATATATATATATATATATATAAATATACATATTTAGTACATTAATTTAACATACATACATACGTACACACACACATATATATATATATATATATATAATATATATATATATATATATATATATATATATATATATATATATATATATACATATACATATAATTATTTCACTATATCCATGCATTCCCTACTTTTCAATAATAGGAAAAAAAAATTCAAATAGCTTAGAACCATTGCCAGTCCTTATTGATTTGTTTTTTAAAGATCATTCTTGTTTTTGCAGCTTTACAACCCACAGTGAGTCATACCCAAGTAACTCCGGCTATCTGGACGATCAAGTAGTGCTACAAAACATTTTCTACACAAAACAATCACAAAACAAGACTGAGAAGGAATCCAACCCACTGAAGCAAGAGCCTGCCATTGATAAGTCTCCAAAACTCTCAGAGCAGGAAATGTCAGCCAATATTCAAGAGCAGCAGCCAAATATACCGATAGAATTCTGGCAGAAGTCGAAAAATAAACAGTTATCGATGAATAACTCATGTGCCAAAATGCCATCTCTTTATGATATACATTTCAATAATGACTACTGGCAGTCATTGGAAACTAGTAATGGGAGCTTTTATTTGTACGCTGCATATTATGACAACAGAACCCTGGCAGAGAGGAGGCCAGTGATCCGCATACTAGGTATGATAGACAGACTTGAACCATCGGTTAAACCTTACTGCCAAATCTGGTTTGACGGCCAAAGTAAACCAGTTTTTTCTCAAATTTGGCAGTACAAGTGGATATGGGTTAAGGGGTGGGGTAACTATAGAAATGGAGTACTACAGCCTTACTTGATGTCTTGTTCAGTTCCATCAGAATACCAAGGTCTCGTGCCTGAGTCGGTCTCCTTAGCTGAGAAACCTTGTGACATGGCAACCACAAACTTGAGGGTTATCAACAACCGTCCTCCGTCAGGAGAGAAAGAAGACTTCGCTGTATGTGTCAAAGGTATCAACTACCCGTTCAATGACCTCAGCGTTCGGCTGACCGAGTGGTTCGAACTCTTATTTCTTCTGGGAGCAAACAAAGTGTTCATTTATGACATGGCAGTGCACCCAAACGTTTCCAAAGTTCTAAATTACTACAAGGAAAAGGGGAAGATTGGCATCACAAAACTGACCCTGCCTGGACAGCAGCCAAACATTCGAGGTGTCTCATACATGTACCTCAAGGCTAAGATTGTTCATAAGCGGCAGAATGAAGTCATTCCATACAATGACTGCTTATACAAAAACATGTATAAATATAAATATATTAGCCTTCTCGACATCGATGAGGTTATCATGCCAAGGAATTCTTCATCGTGGAGAGAACTTCTGGAGATAGTAAAACGAAAGGATACGGCTGAAAACAAACACCGTTCTTCTTATGTGGCACGGAACGTCTACTTCATGGATGACATGAGGCAGCCCCAGGAACCAGATGTGACTGATGTGCCCGGCTACATGCACATGCTGCAGAACATCTATCGCTCTGGCAACTACACCAAACCAGGGGCTTACGTAAAATGTTTCCATGACACCGAGAGAGTTCTGACTCTTCACAATCACTTTCCTTTCTCATGCATTGGACCACAGTGTACTGCCTACTCCATGAGCACAGACGATGCTCATCTGCAGCATTACCGTTCAGACTGCGTTGGCGAATT
This sequence comes from Palaemon carinicauda, assembly GCF_036898095.1. Lineage (NCBI taxonomy): Eukaryota > Metazoa > Arthropoda > Malacostraca > Decapoda > Palaemonidae > Palaemon > Palaemon carinicauda. The sequence goes on from NW_027169512.1 coordinate 99,498, forward strand.
AAAGAAAGTCTGTGGGGTGAGATACAAGAGCCATCCCACTAAAGATCCTTCCATATTAAAGTATAAAAAAGCATTAATTTCCCGTGTTTCTGAGACTCTGAAACATCTGGCGTTCTTTAAAGCTAATACTGCGATTAAATCTGACAGTGATTCAATTTTGAGATGAAAACTAGACGCTGAGCAAAGTACTGAGATTAACGACATAGTGTAGTTACGTGAAGATGTGTTTTCTATCTATTTCTGTGAAAAATACTATGATACTGAAAAAAAAAAATTATTATTAGGCCATCCGAAGGCTGTGTTCAGAAATATTGAATATACAAAAGTGATAAGTCTAAACTATCCTTTATGCAGTAGTGCATGGGATGAAACAAATCTCTGTTTCTCACTGCACAGGGCATCAGTAATCATTTCAGAGAGGTTACTGTTTATAAGAGAATGTGGCAGATTTGTTGCAGAGACAAAACCTAGTAACATTTCAGATCCCAAAGCTGACTATCATTAGACATATGCATCTGTAAATATACTGTATTATCTAGTAGGTACTAGTATTAAGCTCTTTAGCTCTTATGCAAACACTATATTTTTCCCGTAAAATTATGTACCACCAAAATAAGTGAAATCAATCATGATTACAATGAATCTTAATGTGACTTACAAAACCTGTAAAGATGTACAGGCAGCACTCCTTATTCGTGGGGGTTAGGTAACAGAAATAGGATCGAATCAGCGAATTCTTGCTGCCCTAGGGCAGTATAACTCCTAACCCTACCAACTCACTACCGATTGCCTATGGGTAGTTGACTAATATTGCTTTTACTTGGTTTCTATCACAGTATAAGTATTGTATAAATAAAAGAAAATGTTTCGGTAAGTGTACAGTATATGTGCACACGTGTACACTACATATTGTACGCGATAAAGCTTCGGTATAGTACAGTAAAACAGTACAGTAGTCATCGGGACACTTATAACAACACAACCTTGTTATTCCTATCTAATATAACACTCACTAATACTGTAGTTTATAACAGTATTACTGTAATATATGCACAGTACTATTACTACAGTACAGCTTAACTGTACTGTAAGTGTTCGCAGTTTTCGTTCGGGCAACTTGCACTGTTTCACAACTCACCGCACACATAGCCTTCATATACATTGTACAGTAGTAATTTACGTACATTACTATATTGTACAGTATAGTTAATAAACAATTTTATATACTACTATAATACTGTGTTGTACAATATGTATACAATGAAACTGTATTTAAGATTATTTAAGTGCACATATTTTATACAAAGAACACTAATTATTTCCATACAAAGTTCTACACAGTCTTGAAGCATGATGCAACTCCTAATGTGTCGTCTCTTGTATAGTACTGTAGGGAATCACACATCTACATTACACTACCTGGTAAATTATACACTGTACATAAGTACTGTATGTACTACTGTATACAAATACATCACTTTTTTACATCAAAACATGATTTCGCTCAAAAAAGGACAGAAGCGGGAGATGCACACGTGATGAGAGACGATGCAAGACTGAGGTCGAGTCAGCGAAAGATGGGATGTTGTGCTGGGCAGAGAGGGAAGTGGAGCAAAGCGAACAGGATGCATAGGAGTGTGGTCTGTTAGAAATTGTCGTGCTGTGAGAGTATTTCTCAAGAACCCAAAAATATGTTATTTTTTATATAATAGGTTATATGGTTCTCCGTGTTGCAAATGAGGGAAGTCATGAAGAAAGAAGCCAAGAATATGGAGGGCTGACTGTATTTGAATGTTACACTAAAAATGTGACATGGAAAAAAATTTGTAAACTACCAGTTTCTAAAATTAAGCAATTAAATATAATATATAAAACTGGTAAAGTGTAAAAATGTTTTACGTTTGTTAAAAGAGAATTAAAAAGAATTAAATGTATAGGTTATTCTTAAATAATACGTGTTTTTTATACAGAACGTAAATTGCACATTAAATAACAAAAAATATAAATGAAGAGGAACATTATACACCTTACCAAGCTATGGTAACAAAAGAAAGTTGAATAAAAGATTAAAAGAGGTTATTTACATGTTTAAGAACACAGTATTTAAGTTTAAGAAAATCTAGTATGAACTTTTTCATTATATTGTGAATTTAAAAAGATATTGGAGGTACAGGGAACGAGAAGGAGAGGGAGACCAAAGCGAAGGTGGATGGACTGTATCAAGGATGACCTTCGATCAAAGGGATTAACTGGTGATAAGTGTGGGACAGAGGTAGATGGAGAAAGCTGGCCAGATACATCGACACCACATAACAGTGGGAAAAGATGCAGACAAAGAAGAAGAAGATTGCTTCTCAGAAACTAATGATGATATATATGGCAAGAGCAGTAAAAAGACAAAAATGCATTGGCCTTCCTAAATACTGATTGGAAAGAGTGAAATGGGTGCACACAATTTAGTGACCTGACAGAAGTATGAAGTAAGAGTTAATAAAATAGAAAAAAAAAAAGTAAAAAAAAAAAATGAGAAGGAGAGAGATTTGTTATGAAATCCAGCAGATTTAGAAATGGTTTAACTATACAACAATCAAGCAGATTTAGGGAAAAAAGGATTAATTATGAGGTCCAGCAGAATTTCATAAAAAGTTTTACCATGAAGTTGGGTAGAATATAAAGTTTGATTCTGAATTTGGGTAGAATTAGAAAGTCTAGGAGAAGGCCACTCCAAAAATCAAACCACTGTTCTCTAGTCTTGGATAGTGCCATAGCCTCTGTACCATGGTCTTCCATTGCCTTGGGTTAGAGTTCTCTTGCTTGAGGGTACACTCAGGCACATTATTCTAAATAATTTCTCTTCTTCTTGTTTTGTTAAAGTATTTATAGCTTATATAGGAATTATTTATTTTAATGTTGTTACTGTCCTTAGAAGATTTTCTTTTTCTTTTCATTTCCTTTCCTCACTGGGGTATTTTCCCTGTTGGGGCCCCTGGGCTTATAGCATTCTGCTTTTCCAATTAGGGTTGTAGAATTAGAAAGTCTGGTTATGAAATTGGGTAAAATTAGAAAGTTTAAACATGAATTTAGGCAGAATTGTTAATTTTAAATATGGAGTCAGAATGAGAAAGTTTAAACATGAATTTAGGCTGAATTGAAACGTTTATTCATGAATTCAGGCAGAATTAGAAACTTTAATTAAGGAGTCATGTAGAATTAAAAAGTTTAAACATGAATTCAGACAAGAATTAGAAATTTAATTATGGAGTCAGGTAAAATTATAAAAGCTTAAAAATGAATTCAGACAATTGGAAGATCTAATTATGGATTAAGGAAAATTTTAAAGTTTAAACATGAATTCAGTCAAAATTAGAAAGTTAGTTCAAACATGAATTCAGTCAAAATTAGAAAGTTTAATTATGGAGCAAAGTAAAATCATAAAGTTTAAACATTAATTTTAATTGTGGAGTCAGATAGAATTGGAAAGTTTAAGACATGAATTCAGACAAAATTTGAAAGTTTAAGTATGGAGTGAGGTATTATTTAAAAATGTATGCATGAATTCAGGCAGAATTGGAAATCTTGATTATGGAGTGAGGTAATATTAAAAAACTTAAACATGAATTCAGGCTGAATTGGAAAACTTGTTTATAGAGTCAGGTAAACTTTGGAAATATAAGCAAAAATTCAGGTAGATATGAAGAAAAAGTTAAATGATAACGCTGGCCAGTTATAAAAATTTCATGACAAATGGTCGGGCTGTTAGAAAGTTTGTTAATGATCTAAAAAATTATTTCTTGATTTCGGCTACATTGCCTTAAGAAATGGGACTGAGGAAATCATTTACAAGCGATGTGCGCAAAAAAAAAAAAAAAAAACACACACACTTGGACATGAGGTCAAAATTATGAGAAAAGATAGCAAGAGGAACAAAAGGAAGTGGGAATGGAGGTAGTGTAGAAAGCTAAAAAGTGGGTGTGGCTAGTGAGCAAAGGGATGCTCAAAGACCATTAAAATGTTTAGTCAACCACGTGAGCTACACTAATGGCACTACTTCTAAAGGGCAGGAATAACGAGAGAGTGAATTCAATCATTGAATTTAATTATAACATTAGGCAATATGAGAGAGAAAGTTTGATTAATCAGTGAAGTAGTGTAAGGGAGAAAGCCAATTTGAATTCGTCAGGCCGAGTGAGATATTAATTAGACAACAAAGTTAAGCACTATAATTGCATAGCTAATTGTAGTAAGAGAAAAATCATTGTCAAAGTTATGCAACATAGGAGAGAAGGTTCAATCTTGAATTCAAATAGAATTGAGAGTTTAACTATGAGCTCAAGTGAGAATTTTTTTTATTATTATTACAGGAGTGGCCTACTAGCAATTAACTGAAAACTTGGGTAACATCATAACCGTGCAGGCCTACAACCTGAAGATCCATAGGTAAATTAAACAAAATCATATACGTATTCTTACGAACTTTAAGTATTGCTTAGATAATAAATATAGAATGACAGATTACTGTATTCAAACTAGTGCTACATAGTATTCTGCCCATCTTGAAGAATACAACCTCTATTCGTATCATCTACTTCTAAATAGTTGAAAATAAAATATCGATCAACAAAATTTCTATTTTTCACAAGTTATTCCCTGTCATGGTTGGGTTATGGATGCACATCTAAAAACTCTGAACATCTGAAAACAAATATTTGAGTCCGTAACACAACCAGTTTTAAAGAGGATTTTACCATCAATAACTACAGCACAACAGCACAAGACTTCCCTTGCCCTACCAACTATCAATGTAAATTACATCAGATCATAAAGTTTTAGTCCTAACTACCTATAGCTGATGAGAGAGAGAGAGAGAGAGAGAGAGAGAGAGAGAGAGAGAGAGAGAGAGAGAGAGAGAGAGAGAGATAGAGACTCCTGTAGTGAAAGGCTATTGTCATGTTTGGAGATTTTTACAATACTTTCCTTTTTATTCAAATCAAGAGGGGCTTGTCTATCAAACGACACGACATATACTTCAAGCTTGGAGATAAACCACCCATTGTTTATTCTACAAATACTAGTGTAAACGACCCGTCAATAATGACAGCTAAATATTTAGATATATACACAGATTCAACCCTTCCCACCCCCTCCTTTCCTAACTACAACACTGCACTTGTGCTATCCGAGTGTGCGGGGTACTCCCTCTATTCAGGGTATGACTATTTCCTCTCCCCCTACCCAAGGGACGCGAAGAGACTATGTAGTTATATATCAGGCAATGCTGCTCTGCATGTCAGGAATATATATATATATATATATATATATATATATATATATATATATATATATATATATATACATATATATATATATATATATATATATATATATATATATATATATATATATATATATATATATATTGCCAGACACTGGCTCTTTATTGTATAGGGAAGAGTACTCACAAGTGCTGTTCTTCGGAGGTTCTTTAATGTAGAAATCTCTGCAACATTTAGTATCTCCCCCAAAGTACCAGTAACCCACTAAGCTTCTTTTGCATAGCTTAAAGAGTCTAGGTCTCTTTGGTGAAAGATTGACCATTTGTTTAAATACCCATTTAAAAACAACTGAGGCTACTGCAATTAAAAAACAACTGAGGCTACTGCAATTCAAAAACAACTGAGGCTACTGCAATTTAAAAAAAACTCTGGCTACTGCAATTAAAAAACAATGCAGGCTACTGCTTTAATATTTTCATTAAGCTATCATGAAGTTTTGAATTAAGATTTCAGCTATATTGAAAATAGGGATTGCTGAGGTTAGTCAGTCTACATTTAATTGTAGGCCTAAGTCTCCAGTTTTGCATTCTGGAAACAATTAAACACTCAGATATATTGAAAAAAAAAATGGATTACTGAGGTTAGTAATTCTATAGCTAACTGTAAGCCTAAGTCTTATGGGATATAAGGAGGCTGTTATAAGTGCCATTATCAAATAATGAAGATTGACAACAATCAAAACTTGTCAAATATGATAATTATCGAAAATAAGTCCTAATATATCAAGAAGTATGGAAAGAATAACTACATAACGTCAAAGAAATATTATGAGGGAATGACCAGAAGAGATTACTATACTATAAAGTTACCTTACAAGTTAACAACTGAGGGATCCAACTTTCACGACAAAAAATACGTCTATAATTAAATAAAAATTTATGCGTCCATGATGGGAAAGGAAATTAAATTTCTACCAGTAATTATATAATTTAAAGCTACTGTATTACTACTATAAGCCAACTTCAATCTCCAGCCAATCAACAGAAATACTGAACAATATCTTTAGAATACCTCAGAGATGAAAGGAAAAATATGAATTTTCAGAACAATGTACAATAAATCTTATAACATGTCCCATTCTTAATGTAAAGGAGTCCATCTAGTTTTTATTTATTTTCTTCCTTTTTTGTCTATATTGTAAATATTAAAAATAAACAGATGATCTGAATAATTGTAGTTTTCTTTGCAATATATCAATCCATTCCACTAGATTATAATAACTTCTCCTTTACATGGAAAAACACCCATTTAAGATTTGAACAGAGAGCATCTGCATATTCATGTGGGAAAGTGCACCTGATAATTAATTATAAGATCTTGCTTTCTGATATCTCAACCTATTCACTTATTCATTCCTAACTTACAGTAGATGCCTTATCTATTAGAATACCTAACCAACAACCAGGTCTCCATAATATCCTGGACTAAATGAACTTTGTAAATTCACTATCAAGTACCTTTCAGTTTTACAATCTTGAAAACCTATCCCCTGTAATGCAATATTCAACACAGCTATATTGCATGAGACTGTGTTTCTCTTGCTTGAGGGTACATTCGGGCACACTATTCTATCTAATTTCTCTTCTTGTTTTGTTAAAGTTTTTATAGTTTACATAGGAAATATTTGTTTCGATGTTGTTGTACTTAAAATGTTTAATTTTTCCTTGTTTCCTTTCCTCACTGGGCTATTTTCCATGTTGGGGCCCCTGGGTTTCTAGCATTCTGCTTTTCCAACTGGGGTTGTAGCTTAGCAAGTAATAGTAATAATAATAATAATAATAATAATAATAATACTAGAGGCAGTGTTTCAAGCTGTTTTTTTTTCTTTAATTCTGGTAATAAAATGGTGACTTATTGCACATGCTCTATGGTCGAACTCTTTAGGTATAATCTTTTTTTCCCCTGATACAATCATGATCTAAAGTTTTTGATCAATTGAAACTTTCTAAATGTTAATGTTGAAGTTCCTAGATGTTTTCATACGTCAGTCATTTTCTAAGACATGCTCTTCTTTTAGTGTTTGACTGCCATGTGAGCACTTTATAGCAGAGGGAATTATATCTACTTACAGAAATGTAACTCTAAATTGGATTCCCAGTCACATTGGGATACCAGGGAACGAGAAGGCTGATGAACCAGCCAAAAGCACCAGGCACATAGAAAGTGTACAGGTGCACATACAGCCTGCACTACAACAAATTAAGAAAAAAAATAAAGCCACAGCTAAAAGAAAATCTAATCAAGGAGCTACACAAGTGGATAGGGAATGGCTCTCCCTCTGCCACATGGTACAAATGGGCCATGGAGCTAGAGCCTCCCTCCATTGATAGATACACCCCAAGAGAGCAGGCTGTAAGTATAAACAGGCTCAAATTGGGATACAAGGCAAACTGAGAGATCTTGGATAATAACCAAAGACCCTGCGAACATTGTGATGCCATACCACAACAGGCCCTCATGCACTACCTACTAGAATGTAGGGAAACAACACAGCTGAGGGGTGACCTTCAAATGGACACTAACTCGCCACAAGCCTGGCAGACTGCAGCCACACTGGAAAAGCAGGATGCTACAAGCTCTAGGGCCCCAACCCACACAAATAATATACCCAGTACAAAACCCACCAGTTGATTGTGTAGTAATATACAAGTTTTACAGTGGATATATAGCCTACTGTGATAGGAAACACGTGACTAAAATAGTCCTCAAAGAAAGTGGTCCAAATACAATGACGGAAATTTCCCATGGAGGCAAAGCCCCTTAGCCTAAAACCTATGAAAATCTCACTTAATCTCATATCAAAGAGAAGATGAGAACACTACATAAGGTAATAAAATCATAGCAAAGCAAAGGTAAAAATAATTTTCTCCTCTAGAGATCTAGGTATTGTATGTGTATTCCCTCTTCCCATATTGTTTGTTTATATTTATAATGTTGCTAAGATAAAAGGAACACAGCCTAAAAAAAGAGATTTTGACGAAGGAAAATTCTATTCCTGGGCGAGAGACCTCTGCCACCCAGTGAAATGCTCCTTTAGCACCATTTCTAAGGTATATAACTGCTATATATTACCAGAGAAAAAAATTGCATAGGAATGCCAGGTTGAACCCAGCTCTCTCACCTATATAAGGTGTCGATATAATACTGGGGCGTGATGATTCACAACCAGAGGTCTCGCACCATTTAGATATCTCCTCTTCAAAACCCCCGCCACAGCGAGGTACCGATCAACACTACTACCACTAACCTAACCCACGCCAGTGACGTCACTCCTTTCTGCTTAGAATGAATGAATTACAAATAGGTATATACACAAGCCGCAAAATATTAAACTCAAATTTAAATGTAAAGTGAACTTAAAGGGAAGAGATTCAACAGAAACAGAATTAAATGTAAAGTGAACTTAAAGGGAAGAGATTCAACAGAAACAGAACATAATCAAAATGGTAACCTCATTTAACATCCATGTTTTACATGCTGCTTTGAATATCACTCGTAGTGTGGTGTCTGACAGCACTGTGGGTTAAACCCCCACTCAGCCACATTATAGACAGCTTCGTGTAAACACACCAAAGGAGAACAGAACATAATGAAAATGGTAACCTCATTTAACATCCATGTTTTACATGTTGCTTTGGGTATCACTTGTAGTGTGGTGTCTGACAGCACTGTGGGTTAAACCCACACTCAGCACATTATTGACCGCTTCGTGTAAACATACCACAGGGAAACTCATATTCCAATGAAGGAACAGTAATAGTGTCATTATGAAAAGGGAAAAAAAGGATATGGAAAGTTCCTTGGCATCTTAAATTTTGAACACAAAAAATATTAAGGCTCCCAAACCTTATAAATCAAAAGAGGTGTCAATTGCATTTTAACAAAATAATACAAATGAAACCCTAATAAATGTGCAAAATATCTGCTTTGAAATGATTCTTAAGAATACTGGAATATTTTCAACTACATAACTTCCATAAAAATGTCAAAACTTACCTTACTCAACCTGGAGAGCATTACATCAAACTAACCTTATTTTAGCAATTTGCAGTTTCAAGTGGCTTAGATGATCAAAAGGGCAAAAATTCCTTTCTTAATGTGATGTTTCATGTCCTAAAATGGCAAAACTTCCTGTCTTCCTAAAGCCTACAATACTTAGGCATGGGAAATTTTAATGTTTTCATAAGACATTCTGAAAAACAGGAATTAATCATAAAATGGAATTTTTACTTGATTAGATCCACTATACTGTACACCTTATCAAAATGTCAGATTCTAATGCATTTTACGCTTAAAACTTAATATAAATTAGTACATAAAAACTTTAAACTTAATATTATTCATCTAGATATTCAATAGCCTCAGCTACAACACCAATAAATTTTAACAGTATGGATCAACCATTTAACAGAGTTGATTAGATCCACTATACTGTACACCTAATCAAAATGTCAGATTCTATGCATTTTACACTTAAAACTTAATACAAATTAGTACATGAAAACTTTAAACTTAATATTATTGATCAAGATATTCAATGGCCTCAGCTACATCAATAAATTTTAACAGTATGGATGAAGTGTGGGACAGAGGTAGATGGAGAAAGCTGAACAGAAACATCGACATAGAAGTGGGAAAAGATGCAGACAAAGAAGTAGTATGGATTAACCATCTAACCACGGAGGCAGAAGTTTTCATGGCTGAAGTTGCTAATCCAATCGTGACCTTTTAACCAACAGACACATATTTCAGAGTATATTTTCTATGTTTAACAAACTAAGCTTTGGCCTTGTTCTGGAACACCCCGACATCACAATTGGTCTTCAAATAAAGTTGACCAGATTCATGTGATCAAGAAATGAAATCTGAGCCCCATTGCTTGGCTTGTGAGACAGGTACAGCAATGTTTGTACTTTTAACAATGCACAAAATTATATATATATATATATATATATATATATATATATATATATATATATATATATATATATATATATATATATATATATATATATATATATATATATATATATATATAAGCCCAGGGGCTCCAAAATGGAAAATAGCCCAATGAGGAAAGGTAACAAGGGAAAATAAAATATTTCAACGACAAAAACATTAAAATAAATATCTTATATAAACTATAAAAACTTTAACAAAACAAGTGGAAGAGAAATAAGAGAGAATAGTGCGCCCGAGTGTACCCTCAAGCAAGAGAACTCTAACCCAAGACAGTGGAAGACCATGGTACAGAGGCTATGGCACTACCCAAGACTAGAGAACAATGGTTTGATTTTGGAGTGTCCTTCTCCTAGAAGAGCTGCTTACCATAGCTAAAAGAGTCCCTTCTATCCTTACCAAGAGGAGAGTGGCCACTGAACAATTACAGTGCAGTAACCCCTTAGGTGAAGAAGAATTGTTTGGTAATCTCAAGTGTTGTCAGGTGTAAGAGGACAGAGGAGCATATGTAAAGAATAGGCCACACTATTCGGTATGTGTGAGTAGGCAAAGGCTAAATGAACCGTAACCAGAGAGAAGGATCCAATGCAATACCGTCTGGCCAGTCAAAGGTCCTCATAACTCTCCTTATATAATGACAGTGCATTAATATAAAAAATAATTAGAAGAAATCTAAAAGCAACTATTACTATCATAGAACTTTATTAAAATACCACTAGAGACATCTTGATCTTCAATGAGGCCTCAGCATTTTATTGGAATTCTAAAGCTTTCCATTAGGAGTATGCTGTGAAATGTACTCTTTCTGGAAGGGGACATAGTCTGAGGATACAAGATCATTCAACACAGGCTGCTGTAGTCTGATGTCACTGCTTCAGCAATACCCACCCATAGTCATCCTTCTTATGAACTTCTATGACCATAGGCCTGGATACTACTATATCCTTGTTAATACATATAAGGCCACCTAATTCCTGAAGAATAGAATCCTCCACCAATCTCAGTGTGAATGAAGCCAAGATTAGTTGTTGTATCAAAATCCCCCTTTCCTGTCACACAGAGGAAAGCTCTTTTGCTAGGTAGATGGAGTTGGAATGGGATTCTCATTTGAAAGCAGAGAGAGAACAAGGAAAAACAAAGACCCTCATGGACCCAACCTCGAACCAAGGGCAAGGGGAACACAAATGACGACCCCCAATTGCAAATAGGAAGACCCCTCGGAGAAAATTCCCGAGATACATGGAAGGGGAGGAGAAGTTTGAAAAATTCCTAGCCGGAGAGGGACCAATGACTAACTCAAGTAACCTACTACAAAAACCTTGATAAAGGGAGAGGGTTGCAAAGATTCCCACCCCTAAAAACGGCTCTGCACCCCTAGGCCAGACATAATTGTAGCCTACACAAGACAAAAAAGGGATTTTGACGAAGGAAAAATCTATTTCTGGTAAGGAATCTGTCGCCCGGTGAAATGGTCCTTAAAGCACCATTTCAAAGGTATAAATACTGCTAAATATACGAGACAAAAAAGTTACATGGAATGCTAGGAATATATCCAGCTCGCTCACCCCTAAAGGGTGTCGGTATTAAAACTGGGTCGAGTGATACCACTACCAGAGATCCCTTTCCAATTAGACTTCTCCCTCCTCAAAATCCCCCGTTACTACGATGCCTACCTGTACTCTAGGCCAGTACCTAACCCAGAACACCCTCATCACTACCACCTGCTCTCCAGCAGTGTTACAAGACTAACAAGGAGACTTGAAGGGTAACTTATTGACAGGCACCAGACCTGACCACATCCACCCTAGGACTATGCCATATCGGGGTTTACAAGGCAGGGGATCTGTCATACCCTTATCCTGGGTACATACGACAGGTACCTGACTAGAAAGTGAAAAAGAATCAATGAGATTATTAGATATCCTAATAAAGGCTTACTCAATATTTTCTGTCAGTTTGAAAACTTTAATTGAAAGGACTTTGTCTAAATAAATAACTTTAAGACAAATACTCTATTCACAGGAGAAAAACGGGTGCGGAGAGAGCAGGGGCAAGGAGCCATATAGGAACAGCAGCTGCGAGGCATGAAGATACAGTTCCAACCCATGCAAAATGATAAAGCTAAAAGTTGGAACAGTGGAAGCACTTGTTCACTAAAAAAAAAAGCGGTAAATCCAATCCAGAAAGGCCGATGACCGTGCAAATTTTGGAGCCTGAAACCAAAACTAAGCAAAATCAATTTCCTTAGGCATCCTATGCTATATGAGGACTTGGGAGTTTAACAAGAGCACTCATTGATAAGTACCCCGCTTGATAAGAGTACCACAGGAAGCAAAAAATATACCCTACTTTGCATATAGTACAATAATTACACAGTTCATACTCCCTGCATCTCATTCAGTCCACAAAAATGGTCAATTCCTGACTGAATCAAAGTGGTGTTTGCAGAAATGTTTTGTAAAAAATTTTAAAGCTAGGTTGCACAAAAAATTGCAAAATGAAAATTAACACAAGGATATCATAAAAAACACTACGTAACTTGATTTTAGTGCTCTCTTTGACCGTGTTAATCAAACTCAAACAGATGGGTCTTTTCTTAGCATCATTATTAAATTTTGGAATAATAAATAGCAGAGTTGTTATTGATGGGCACCATAGTGAATGTAGGAATGTGATATTTGGTGCTCCTCAAGGTAGTACTCTTATCTCAT